>NW_019384983.1:537930-565480 GCF_000671375.1 Centruroides sculpturatus | reverse complement strand
TTATGGACGTTAAATAATAAATGGATTTTAGTAGATCCGCTGCTCGTTTAAACTCAACGGTTTGTGAAATCCTGTCGCGACACGAGTCAGCGATGACGTTTTACCGAATTATAGGAGGTTTTTTTAGCATGTTTGTACGAATACTGTCGCATTTTTTTCGCCGTGATATAGGAATCCGAACTATAGGAACCCGTGTTATAGGGGAATCGACTGTATATGAAATTATTCAAACTTCAAGATACCATTAAAAATAAAAATTGCATTATAGTAAATATTTTTTTTTTAGTTTACTGTATAAGTTGGCGACCCCACAGAAAGCCTGTCACGACTCCCTTCTGGGTCGCGACCCATAGGTTGGGAACCCGTGATCTATACTATGAAGTCAATTTTTTGGAGAAAAAATATTAATGAAAAATATCCAATACACTTGTATTTGAAAAGGAAAACAATACAGTAAATAATCTAAATGCTTGAAATCTGCCAAGTAAATGTTGATATTAATGTTTAAACTTTGGAAACAATAAAATTATCTGTTTACAAATTAATTTACCATTACTCAAAAAGTTACTCAAAAATGGTTTAAGACTTCATTTGATTATTGTTGATTTTATGTATTTAAAAAATATTGAAATGGCTTCTATAATTATTGAAAATCTTTTTAAAGTTTCTACAAAAAGACAACACAATTTTATAGATAAGAATTTTTTATATTGACATACATATTCAAATAACCTTTATTCATACTACACAGTATTCAAATAACCTTTATTCATACTAGGCCTTAGCCTGTTACAATAGCAGTTCCAATACACGGTATTCAGTCTACCTATTGGTAGAAGTTACTTCCATAAATTCAAAATTTCAATAGTAAATCTTTTAAGTTTTGCATGATAAAAGAAAATATTTCATTCAAAAGTATTAACTTTTATATAGTTGGCATTTGATAATCAGTTTTAATTATTTTATCTGTAAATTTCTGTATATATTATAAATGTGAATTAATTATTCATGAGATATCAGTCAAGGAGATTTACTTGGCTTAATTTTTTATATTCTTATTGTCTTCTTAGATTATTGCAAAATTATTACAATTACAATAATCATTTCTTTAAAAAGAGACAAAAAGAAAAGGAGAGATTTATTTTCTAAGTTTGCATAATTATAGGAAGGTAAAAAAAGGTTTTTTCCCCTCTCACTTCTATTTTTAACCTTGCTTTTGGTTAGTTTGCTTTTTTTTTCCTTCTCTGAAAAGAAATTTTTAGGCATAAAATACTTTTTCATTTGTTGTTTTTTTCCTAAAAAAATTAAAATTAGGAATTTTTTAAACTTATTTGTCCTATAAATCTTTAATTTATCAAAANACACACACACACACACACACACAAATAATAACTTCCACACACTTACTCATTGTGCCTGTCCCTTTTATATCAAGTCCTCTTTTTCTAACCTTTCCTCGATTTCGTCAGCGATGACGATCGTCTTGGTCCAATGAGGTGACGGGTGACACAATCGTGACTTAGAAATGTACTCATCTCAACAAGGAACCCAACTTGTGGGAATCGAGGTTTTTCTCTTTTTTTATTTTTCCTTTTTCTCTTTTATTATTTTTCCTTTTTCTCTTTTATTTTTCTGTTTTCTCGTTCCGTCTTTATAAAGTTTATTAAACATAAAAATTTTAGTTTATAATACGAAATTTCTGATCCTCACAAAGTTGTTAAAATTGTTTTAATTAATATTTTTTTAAATTTTGTCTTTTTTAATTATGATTTAATAATTTGTAAATTCTAATTTTTCAGAACAAAGTGAATCTCTTCCAAAAAAACCTCTTACTCATACTCTTAGTCAACCCATTGAAACTGTGAACTATACGGTAAGTTTTTATAATTGAAATTTAGTTTTTTGAATTCTGTATAATAAATTATTGAAATTATAATTGCTGTTTTTTCATTTAAAAATTCATATAAATGTAAAAAGTACAAACATTAACTCTTAAATTAGAGACCTGTTTATATATATACTCACTAGTGACTCACTAGGTGTTTTAGGTTATATGTTGCAGGGATATGATAAAAGCGAGGATTTGGTCAAATCCCTAAGGGAGATGATCAATTTACTGAAGATGTCAATATTGAACCTTTATTTTAACATTTCCCTAATTAAATTAAATGATTTGATCAAATCTCTAAACTGGTTTCATGAAATAACAAAAAACAAATCAACAAAGTAAGAAATACTTATATGAAAAGATAGCGATAACTCCAAGTTTATTTATTTTTATTGAAACAGATTTGTGGTACTTGGAGTTAGAGGACATTATTTTTTTTACAAGCACATCTATTTGTTTTGCATTGTACCTTGGATTTTTCACAGGAACATTTCTTAAACACTTGACCTCCAAATAAAGATAATTTTCCAGCAATTTCTCGCAAACTTAGCTTTATCGGTGGGATGGTTTCGATAAATGTAGTTGTAGCTATTTGAAGAGCATTTCTAGGAAGCCAATCTTTTATAAGTCCAGCTGAAGTTTCAATTTGGTATAAACCATTTAAAACATTCGAATTAAAGAATCCGGTTATAACGAAAGATATAAAGAAGTAAGCCTGAAGAAGATCCCAGGAGGGGAATCGAAAATGTTCGCCGATTTTAAAGAATTTCGCACCGGTTAATGGTTAAGGGTAGGCAGTTGTTGGTTGTGAAGTTATACAACCCGGTGTGGTAAGAAAGCATATTAATTATGTATTGCACTGTTTACAAAATGAAAAAAAAATTGAACTTATGCAATTATTAAATATATTGTTACAAAAGATTTGTTGGCAAAAAATTCATACAGACAAATACTTTAGAGGACTCTGCTCCTTCATTTTCAAATGTTTCCAAGTGGACTACTGAATTTAAACAAGGTCATGAAAGCCTGAAAGATAATCCTTACAGTGGACATCTGAAAAGTGCATCAAAACCAGAAATAATTAAAAAAGTTCATTATATGATTTTGCAACATTGAGGCTGTGTACACACTAGGCGTTTTTAAATGCACGTTTTAAAGAACCAAGAGTTCTAATAGGCATACACACTCAAATGTGCGCTTTTGGCCAAGCGTGCGTTAAATGCGCATTTATAGATTTTTCTTAAAACGCGCGTTTTTCGGGCGCTTTAGTATAACTCTTGGTTCTTTAAAACGCCTAGTGTGTACGCAGCCTGACAGTTGAAGGATCCAATGTTGATAAAGCTGTTAGCATCTGAAATGTATTAGCATTTTATATTTTGACTGAAGAATTATATATGAGAACTAGTTGCAAGATGGATGCTTCATTTGCTAACAATTGAACAAAAATGCATTTGTGCTCAAATTTCTTAAGATGTTGCACCATTTTTAAGAAAAAATACAACATTTGTATATGCAGATTGTGTTGTGTGATTATCCACATTTGAAAATTTCATTTCAAAATTAAATTTAGTGTTTATTTTCATTAACTATTAAAGTTGTGACCATAGGATCGGTATCTCTTCGATACCACGTCAGGATGACACCACTGTATCCTTTGGTCGATACAGAGACCACAAGTTCGCGCGAGCGGATAGGTATGAGGTTTGGACCCGGAACAGAGAGAAAAATGGAAGAAACTACACTCAAGAAGTTTTAAACATAAACAACTGTTTGTTTATATATAATCTAACGTAGGTTTACATCAGTGAATAAAATGTGAACATAAACTACATGAATTGTGTTCAGTTATTGATCATTTTCTAGTTCTAATTACAACCGGTTTCGCGTTTAGTTTACGCGGAGAGAGAGAGAGCGTACAATAGTGTGCAGGCAGGATAAATACCTTAGGTTGTATTGATGATCAAGTACCAGCATGAAAAAGGTCCAACAGTTCTTTTCAGTTGAGCAGGTGTTGAGTTCAGTTGAGGTCTTCTAGTCTTGTAGGCGAGGAGGAGGTGTTGGTTGATGTTCAGGAATCTCGGCAGGAGGTAAACGATCGACACACACACACACACACACACACACACAAATAATAACTTCCACACACTTACTCATTGTGCCTGTCCCTTTTATATCAAGTCCTCTTTTTCTAACCTTTCCTCGATTTCGTCAGCGATGACGATCGTCTTGGTCCAATGAGGTGACGGGTGACACAATCGTGACTTAGAAATGTACTCATCTCAACAAGGAACCCAACTTGTGGGAATCGAGGTTTTTCTCTTTTTTTATTTTTCCTTTTTCTCTTTTATTATTTTTCCTTTTTCTCTTTTATTTTTCTGTTTTCTCGTTCCGTCTTTATAAAGTTTATTAAACATAAAAATTTTAGTTTATAATACGAAATTTCTGATCCTCACAAAGTTGTTAAAATTGTTTTAATTAATATTTTTTTAAATTTTGTCTTTTTTAATTATGATTTAATAATTTGTAAATTCTAATTTTTCAGAACAAAGTGAATCTCTTCCAAAAAAACCTCTTACTCATACTCTTAGTCAACCCATTGAAACTGTGAACTATACGGTAAGTTTTTATAATTGAAATTTAGTTTTTTGAATTCTGTATAATAAATTATTGAAATTATAATTGCTGTTTTTTCATTTAAAAATTCATATAAATGTAAAAAGTACAAACATTAACTCTTAAATTAGAGACCTGTTTATATATATACTCACTAGTGACTCACTAGGTGTTTTAGGTTATATGTTGCAGGGATATGATAAAAGCGAGGATTTGGTCAAATCCCTAAGGGAGATGATCAATTTACTGAAGATGTCAATATTGAACCTTTATTTTAACATTTCCCTAATTAAATTAAATGATTTGATCAAATCTCTAAACTGGTTTCATGAAATAACAAAAAACAAATCAACAAAGTAAGAAATACTTATATGAAAAGATAGCGATAACTCCAAGTTTATTTATTTTTATTGAAACAGATTTGTGGTACTTGGAGTTAGAGGACATTATTTTTTTTACAAGCACATCTATTTGTTTTGCATTGTACCTTGGATTTTTCACAGGAACATTTCTTAAACACTTGACCTCCAAATAAAGATAATTTTCCAGCAATTTCTCGCAAACTTAGCTTTATCGGTGGGATGGTTTCGATAAATGTAGTTGTAGCTATTTGAAGAGCATTTCTAGGAAGCCAATCTTTTATAAGTCCAGCTGAAGTTTCAATTTGGTATAAACCATTTTTTTATCTAATACTATCCCTGTAATATTATTTCCATCTAATGGACCTCTATCTACCTTAGGTACAGTACATCAACCAAAACTGTGGAATTCACTAACATGTCCTTAAATTTTTTTAATGAGAAATCTTCCATTTTTCAGCTGATATTTTTAGATATTTTGCGGCATGTTTCCTTTGATCTATAATTTTCTTTTCTTTTTGGCATAAGTAACATAAAATTTTCGATCCATATCGTTCTCCTATGCTATTTCCACATATTGTGTGTACTGGATTTTTACAAATGTCGCATGAATGGGCTCCAGTAGGTTCTGTTCCACAAACAATGCTATGTAGTTTTACTTTGCTGTCAACTGCTTCTGTTTTTGATTTTATTAATAGTACAGATGTTTTAACTGGCGGTACAGGTGTTGTAGAGTTGTAAGCTGGTTTGAGCTGTGTTGTTGATTCAGTTGCTAGTAGATCCTCTAAATTTAAAGTTGAAGCATTGTAGTTAATTAATTCAGCTTCTGGATTAACTTCTGATGTTGAAGCATCATCATTGTTCATTAATTGAATTGCTGGTAAATTCTTTGATGTCAGTGTTGTCACTATGTTGCTGTTTAAGAAGCTGATCCAAGTCCTCTTCAGTAACAAGCTTTTCAAGCAACTCCTTTAAAATATGAATACATTGGAATCCAGTTTTTGGTTCTGTTCCAAATAAGGCTTTGTAAGGTGATTGTTGAATGGTACAATGAAAGGAGGAATTCTTCTGAAACTGAACAAAGTAACAACCTGTAACCCAATTATTTGTCATTGTCAATAAGCCAAGCACATAACATAGCTTCGACATCTTGATTCGATCACTCAACAGATCCTTGGCTTGCTGGATGTCTAGGCCTACCATTTACAATTTTACACGTTGGCCACAGGAATGTCAATTCTTGTATGACAGCAGCTGTAAACTCACGGCTGTTGTCACTTTGCAATATATGAGGCCAACCTACTTCCAGAAAGATTTTTAATAGCTCCATTGTTACTTCAGCTGCTCTTTTCGAAGTCATTGGCTGCAGAAAGCTGAATTTTGTCGCGTGATCCTGGTAATGTAATAGCCATTTGTAATTTCTGTCATGGGTTGACTACAAATCAACTAAATGCACTTGGCCGCGATGGTTGAAGTTGCAAGACACAATTGGGCAAACGATGATTTCTTTTCTTGGAAATTTTTTTAGACTGGGTTTCCCGAAGTATGTGATAAAATTCTTCTGCAGGCACTATTTTCACAACTGGATTGGAGTCAGACTTTCTCTTCAAAATCAAAGATTTTTTAATACCTACTTCCATTAGATTGTATTTTTTTTCCATAGTAATACTGTGTATTTGTCCGTTGAAACCTAAGTACTGGTGCTAATTTAAATTGTTTAATGGCTGTGATAGCGTCTTCTATTCTTTTGTGAGTCCACAACAGTTTTTCTTTATCATGCTGCTTGCTCAAACACATCCTGATAATTTCATTGAACTGTTCTTCACACAGTCACTGATTTTGTCCTGTATTCAAAGCCATTATTTTGATAATCGTACAAATTACAAGGAAAATAAAATATAAATGTGTGTGACTATTGTGACGTAATGATTTGTGCAACTGCATGCACCAGAGGTCGCCGGCAATGAGTCTGCTGAAGGAACGAGAAGGCGGATAACTAGCACAAGGAATGCTATGCAAGTCCTGACTTGTTTATTTTATCTTTCCACTAAAATAGTACAGGGATTTGATCAGATCACTTAGTTTTTTAGGGAAATGACACTATAGAATTGTCATTTTAACATCTTTAGTGAATTGATCATCTCCCTTAGGGATTTGACCAAATCCCCACTTTTATCATATCCCTGCGACATATATACCTCCTAAAATGCCTAGCAAGTCACAACAAACCCAGTCCTAAATAGATAGACTTGTGTGAAAACATTTTTGACAACCATAAAAGAAAGCCGTTAAAACCCTAAGGTTAAGATAGAATCTTGTAAAAATAAACATTATAATTATTATTAAGAACTTCTCCAGCATAAGTTTTTCAAATTTCATAAAATTTTTTGTTTTTTTTGTATATCTAGAACCATTTTTATAATAAATTATTTAAATAATTAATATCCTTGTTAATTTAAAGTTTAATATAATATTTTGTAGTGTATAAATTTCTGTATATTTTTACAATAAACATAGCAAGCATATCGTCCGTCTTCTGAAAGAAATTATTGAGTTTTTCTTTATTGATAATTGTTGAATTAGTATCTAGAATCAACTAATATTGTGTTAAAATGTAATACCGTATTAAAAAACATACATTAATATAAAAATTTTAATTCTAAATTAATAATAAAATATAAAAGAAAATCAAATTTTGTTTGTGATAACTTGATAAGTTTTTTCCTGACAATTATATCATTAATGTTTATGTATTTATTACTAAAGTAACAAATTTGTTGGCAGGTTTCATCTTCTGACACGTTGCTTGGAATTGCAGCAAGATTTGATACTACACCTTCAGAATTAACAAAATTAAACAAATTGACTTGTGGATTGATTTTTCCTGGACAGGTAATATTTGAATTTTAAACAACTATAAAACATCTTAATAATCTTCATTAATTGAATTATATATATTTGCAGCTCTTATAAAAAGTTGTTGAAATATTGCTAGAATAAAAGAATATATCTTGGAGAGAGGGAAAAAATTGTCTAAATTTAATTTTTTTCTATAATAACATTGAAAGATTTTGTTTAAATTTTTACTTGTTTGTATCTCTCTCCTTTTTAAATTTTCTATAAATTAAAATATTGCTGTTATATCTTTTTAACATTATGTACTGTGCATAATTTCTGACATATATTAGCTTCTTTACAAACAATGTTAACAACTTTTTATAATTTTTTTTTAATTAATATGAAACAAATGCATTTTTACTTCATTTTTAAATATTTAATTTAAGAAAAGAGTTATTAATTGAACTTTATATTAATATCACTTCTATATTATAAAATAAGATTTGATTTAGTTTTATTCATTATGATTGAGAATTGAAAAAAAAAATTTTTTTTGTTTGCCTGCAATTTGAAAAATTTGTTATAAATTTTAAAAAGTTTTTGATAAATTTGCTTTAATTACTTTATCAAATTTATTAATTAGCAATAATAAATAGTAAATCATTAATTTTCCTAAACAAAAATAGTTTAGAAACTATTCAAAAGTATCTGAATCGGTGCTTTTTGGCACAATTGGAATCAGGAGAAATTTTGGTATTGTTCCATCAATAATAATAATTTTGGTAACAAATGGCACCACAGACAATTTTAACTTTGTTTTAAAATGTCTTAGTATTCCTTAAACATAAATATCTTTTACTGGAAAGTTATGCATCTTTTTGCCGAATTTTTTTTTAGTTAAAGATGAGATAAAAATTATCATTAACACAAAATATAACTTTTGAAATATTTAGGCAAACAATTTAATAAATTTTTACCATAAGAATTTTTGTAACAATCTTTGCAAGGATTGAAGTAAAGAATAATTGCTTAAATGCATATGCATTTTGAATGTCGTTAATTATTAATACAGTGATACCCCGACTTACGCGAACCTGGAGTTACGCGATTTTCAAATCTCGTCAATTCTTCTTTTGTTTGAGTGCCACGCAACTCTTGATTACTCACTCCCCTCACACTATTGTTCGGCTTACATGTTCAGATGTTCGGAATATAATTATTGATCAATTTATAATTTCTCATTTTAATTGTAAGAAAACCTAAGTTTTTTTATTTATTATATAAATTCATATACAGTAGAACCCCTCTAATCCATCACCTTTGGGACTGGGGTATGGTCAGAATGCAAAAAAGGTCTGATTATCAGAAAAAAGTAAAATAAACAATTTTCCCCTTTGTCCAGTCTTTGTAGCACTGCTAATTTTTCATTTAATGAAAGAGTAATGTGTTTACATTTTACTCCTGACATGTTGAAAACACACACAAATGTGAGAATCTGGAAATTTAGGGGAGGGTCATTTTAATCAAAATAACAAGTTGAAGAAAAGGTTAGAAAAATTAAAATAAATTAATATTTTTCAACTTTAACAAAGTTTCTAAAAAAAATGGAAAAACATCCGATTTTGAAAGGAAGTTGATTTCCTTTCCCAGGCCAACTCATGATGAGTCAAGCTTTTGCACATGTTACTGAGGAGCAAATAAAAGGAATGATTTCCCACCCATCAAAGCAGTCTGTTGGAAAAAGGTTGCCACATGAAGAAAGTCCAACATACGATAAAGGCAGTGTGGTGAAGAAAGGAATTGTCATACAGAGAAATCTGACATACGATAGAGGCAGTCCATAAAAGAAAGATTGTCATACGATTTTGTCTTATGATAGAGTACTACATTCGAAGTATACAAGAGAAGATTTAAAAGGACTTTCCAAAGAAAATCTTAGAGAAATAATCAAGATAGGAAGAAGACACTCAAATAGATATAGAAAAAGATACAAAGGTAATATGACCAAAGATAAATTGATGTGAACACTCTGTCATGCGTTAGGTTTAGAAGTAATCTTAGGTTAAAAATTAGAGTTAAGATTAGGTTTAGTTATTCTTCTGTATACTTTCATATTTTTGATCCATTAAATATTTTGATTTGTTATATAAATATGGCTTCTTTAATATTAATGTTAGATATTTGAGTTTCGGGATAACACCTGTTAATCCGCGTATAAAATAAGTGATTAACTGGTGTCGGGACTCTTGACGTAAGGAAAAGGTGATTATGCGATTATCAAAATTCCGCTTTAAATTAACATATTAGTTAAAAGCCCTCCGCACTTGATTTCCTTGAATTAGGAAAAGCCATTCTTTTAGACAAACAGAGGGCTATTCTAGAGAATAGTTGCCGAGTAAGTGATACTAGAGTCTTACCACTCGGTATCCCCAGCTTAGCCCCTCACACAAAACTGTACATGTACACACAATGTAAAACATATACTGTAACAAACACAGAAGAATGCCACGGACAGTGAGTCACTGACGAGTCGGGACAAGTTTCTCAACTCCGACCACGGTCAGATTAACCAGAGTGACAGACTAGCCGAGGGCGGACTAGAGGGGTCCTACTGTACCATAAATTTTATTTTACTGAAAAAAATAGATGCAAAGCTTATACATCAATACTGGATGGTACTAATTTTCAAAATCTATGTATAGATCTTATTCTAGTTATTATATTATACACTGGTGATTCATGGTGTTTAATATGGGAGTGCTGTCACAGGAGGATGTGTGGCACACAACCTTAATATAATTTGATTTCATATAATGTTTTGATCTGCACTGGTTTTGCTAAAAGCATTAATTTATATTGTGCTGTGCACCCTCTTGTAATAGCAGCCCCATATTAGATGTCACAAGCTACAAATAATTTTATAAAACCAAATTAAAAAAAATGTATAAATTTAAATTAACATTATGTAAATATATCTTTATTATACAAATTTTTTAAAAATTTATTCAAATGATAGTTTTTGAACTTATTTGCATAAAAATAAGGGACACACATTAAGAAATAATAAGATTCTCTATTAAAATCTATTCCATTAATTCCTCTGTTATAGGACAAATTTTAATGGAGAACCTTGTTATTGACCATAAAGTAGAGATTCTGGCACTTCTTAATAGGTAAACAGCAGCTTTTAACCCTTGTATTTCAGTCAATTTATTGATCATTAATTAATTAATTAATATTATTAATTGAAATTAAATGGCTACCCAATAGCAGTGGTTCCCAATTAGTTTTTCCTGCATACAACTTCAAGAAAGAGCTCAAACTCGCATACCGCTTACAGCAGAAATTTATATTAATCCATACTAATATTATAAATTCAAAGGTAATTGTATTTGTCTGTCTGTTACCTTTTCACATCTAAACCACTGAACAGGTTTTAATAAAATTTGGCCCAGAGATAGCTTACATGTTGGAGATGGACATGGGCTACATTTTACTGCAAGAAAATATCTTACTCCAACAAGAAAATTCGATATAATGCGGGCAAAGCTGTGGGTAGACAGCTAGTAATAAATAGAATAAGTTTTTTTTACATTTATTATTTTTAAAATACAATTCTAGTAATAATGAAAATAACATAAGGTTATTTAATTTTAATGTGACAAATGTGCACGATTTTCTTTGCACAACTTTGAAAAATCTGGTTGCTTTTTGGTCAGCTTTAGTCTTGAGTCATCTTTGAGTTAAAGTCAGTGATGATGTTTAGTTTTCATGTTTGTCATGGCCAAAAATCCGCTCTCACAGAGGTATGTTGTGCAAAATG
Source organism: Centruroides sculpturatus (assembly GCF_000671375.1). Classification (NCBI taxonomy): domain Eukaryota; kingdom Metazoa; phylum Arthropoda; class Arachnida; order Scorpiones; family Buthidae; genus Centruroides; species Centruroides sculpturatus. Next base: position 553,959 of record NW_019384983.1, on the reverse strand, counting down.
GTAATAAATATTTTATTGGCGCTTCGCTGACATGATGATAATGATAATTGTACAATTAACACAAATTGTGTTAATTGTACAGTTTTTGTTTCTTGCCACAAGAATTTCATTTAGGTATTGTCACAAATGCATTTTTTTAATGAAATTTTGAGAATATTTTTAGTTGAATGCACAAATTCGTTTATTTATGACATGTTGTAAATTGCTGAATTTTTGATGGTCCACCCATTATTTTTTTGATTGCTTCATCTCATGCATTTAAATTTTAAATTGACCGATTTTAGATTGCCGTGTGTACCCCTTCATGCAATTTTGCGTACCCCCGGGGTACGCGCACCACTAATTGGGAACCATTGCAATAGCACATTAATCTTAACTATTTGCATGCTTTCATTTTGCAAATGGGCTTTGTTTGCAAAATGTAAAATAATAATAAAATTTTGAACACAACAGCATATTGCATATTATGATCATGTTTATGTAATGTTAATGCAAATAATATATAAAATAAAGATTTATAACATTCTACATTTAGTTAAAATTAAGTAAATGATAAATATATGTAGCAAATAAGATTTTAAATGATTTTCTTCTAGTGTAAAATTTATTTTCTGTAGAAAATTTTAGTACCAAAAAAAGCTGATGTACTTGAAAATAAATCAGATCAAGCATCACTGCCAAAAGTACAAGAAAAGGTATTTCATTTTATATATATTTTATAAAAATACATATACAATAATTATATTGCTTAACAATATTAAACTACAAATTAAAAAGTTAAATTAAAATTAAAATATTACTGCGATTTCAAGTTAAATTGCACTAATGTTAGCAAGAAATCTATGCTAGTTAAATTAACTTTCAAATGATGAGGTCAATGTATAAACCAATATAAAATCATTGGTCCAAACAATGAATTAATATTGGTTTATGAATAGATGTAAAGTTTTTTATAAAATTTATATTATAATAGAAGTTGATAAAATTATGATAGTTGTTATAATAATGTTCACTACATTTGATTCCATAATGTAAATGAGAAAGCACTGATGCAAAAAATTTTTTAAGAAATCCACAGATTGTTTTTATTCACAAAATTAAATAATTCATTGCATTAGCAAATATGCTTACTTGCAACATTGTGACTTACGCATTGCATTGTCACATGTAATTAATTTATTTCAATAATTTAAACTGTGCAAATTGTAATGTAAATGTTCATTTCATAAGTGTTATTCAGGCATTGTGACAAATGCATTTATTTGATAAAATTATGAGAGTTTAAGTTATAAAGTCAGTAACTTATGCAGTCAACATCTTGTGGTAAATTGCCAAATTTTTAAGTCCATGCATTATTTTTTTTCAATTGCTTCATTTCTCATACAGAAAACATTCCTGGTTAAAAACTCAATGCACAAGTATTTACATCTTTAGAAAGAAGACAAAATATAGGAATAAAAGATATAATTATAATTTCTAATGTATCCCAATAATTTCAGTTTGGAGTAAAGATTGACATCTGTGAAATCAAGTGTTCAAAGGAAGTTGACCTCATACAACTTCCAGAGGATTAATCATCTTTGCTGATTTCTTACTGTAATATGGTGTTGTGTTATCATAATGCAATAATAAAGATGGTTCTTCCATGTCCTACTTTGAATACTGTATGGGTCTGGAGTTCTCATAAGATTTCACAATACTTTTTATTGAATTTTTGATTCTTTCTTTGCATGATATCTTCTAATGCTCTAATTCAGTTACTGCCTTGTATGGAATGAGAAAGATGCATTTACGTTTAAACTTGATTGTTTTACCATGATGAAACATAAACTAAGACTTAATGATTACATCTGTATGTATGATCATTTAGTAATAATTAATGTTTTTATCTTGCACATTGAAGAATGGTGCATTAGAAAACCTTTTGTCAACAATTATACCTATTTATACACTATGAATATTTAAACTCTAAAATTTTTTTGCGTATATTTTTAATTATAAAATTTAGTTTAGCTTATTTTTAAGCCAGACAAATCTAAGATTTATATTTACAAAGATCTAAACCTTTTTCATTTTCTATACAGTACAGCATCAATTATCCGACCCCCGATCAACCGTCACATTGGTTAACCGACCATCGGCAATTTCAAATGTCTGCTAGTGATGTGGCACTACAATATTTGGCTGTCTTGGATATTTTAATATTATTTTTGTTAAATTTTGCATTTTTGTTAAATTTTTGATCGGGGGTCGGATAATTGATGCTGTACTGTATAGAAAATGAAAAAGGTTTAGATCTTTGTAAATATAAATCTTAGATTTGTCTGGCTTAAAAATAAGCTAAACTAAATTTTATAATTAAAAATATACGCAAAAAAATTTTAGAGTTTAAATATTCATAGTGTATAAATAGGTATAATTGTTGACAAAAGGTTTTCTAATGCACCATTCTTCAATGTGCAAGATAAAAACATTAATTATTACTAAATGATCATACATACAGATGTAATCATTAAGTCTTAGTTTATGTTTCATCATGGTAAAACAATCAAGTTTAAACGTAAATGCATCTTTCTCATTCCATACAAGGCAGTAACTGAATTAGAGCATTAGAAGATATCATGCAAAGAAAGAATCAAAAATTCAATAAAAAGTATTGTGAAATCTTATGAGAACTCCAGACCCATACAGTATTCAAAGTAGGACATGGAAGAACCATCTTTATTATTGCATTATGATAACACAACACCATATTACAGTAAGAAATCAGCAAAGATGATTAATCCTCTGGAAGTTGTATGAGGTCAACTTCCTTTGAACACTTGATTTCACAGATGTCAATCTTTACTCCAAACTGAAATTATTGGGATACATTAGAAATTATAATTATATCTTTTATTCCTATATTTTGTCTTCTTTCTAAAGATGTAAATACTTGTGCATTGAGTTTTTAACCAGGAATGTTTTCTGTATGAGAAATGAAGCAATTGAAAAAAAATAATGCATGGACTTAAAAATTTGGCAATTTACCACAAGATGTTGACTGCATAAGTTACTGACTTTATAACTTATACTCTCATAATTTTATCAAATAAATGCATTTGTCACAATGCCTGAATAACACTTATGAAATGAACATTTACATTACAATTTGCACAGTTTAAATTATTGAAATAAATTAATTACATGTGACAATGCAATGCGTAAGTCACAATGTTGCAAGTAAGCATATTTGCTAATGCAATGAATTATTTAATTTTGTGAATAAAAACAATCTGTGGATTTCTTAAAAAATTTTTTGCATCAGTGCNGTGCGGACTTACAATTCTGCCGCTCGGGCGTGCACGTGAGTGCGAATGCTAGCTATGGCGCTGTCGTTTCGTCGTCGGTGAGTTGGTTAATCTCTTATCTTCTCGTTTTGAACGTTCTGGGGTGATGGGTGAGGAAACCTTTGTCCTAACTAAACATAAGCCCCAAACAAAAATATAATAAAAGCAAACTAAAAGTAAAATAAAAATAATTCTCAGACTTGGTTCCTTACAATATTTTATTAAAAACAATGATGTAAATCTAAATGTTATTAAGCAATAAATTTTTAATTATAAAATCTTTTCTTTCAATACTTATATTAAAATTTTTATATTAAGGGTGAAAATAAAATAAAATCTCCTGTATCCTGTGAAACAACTTTAGTTGTAACTGAAAATGATAAGCGATCAAATAGTCATATAGAATCAGGGAAAAATGAATCTGTTCCAAGATTCCTTAAAATATCATCAAGATACATAACAGATGGCCAAGTAAGTTTTAAAACTACATAATGAACTATTTTTATTTAGAAAATTTTTGCTTTGAAAATTTTACATCTAAATTTTAATGATTTCAGGGAGTTGTATGTGGTGTTCTAATAGTGACTCCTAATGCCATTATGTTTGATCCTAATGTATCTGATCCTTTAGTAATGGAACATAGTGTTGAGAATTATGGAGTAATTGCCTCTTTAGATATGGTAATGAGAGCTGCCATTTATTATGATATTGCTCACATGGCTGTGTCTCACTTAAACGAAGTGCCGTAAGTACAGTAGTATTACAATAATTTATATCTTATTAATATAAGTATTGTTAATTAATAATGTAATGAAGGAATTCTTTAATTCCTGACTTATATTAATATATTACAATGTCAAAAATATCTTGCTATAAGAAACAATTTTAACAAAATTTTCCTAAATTGTAACAAATTGAAGTTTATGCAAAATTTATGGATTTCTTGGAGCATGAAATTGGTGTTGTTTTTTTTTTTTGTTTCAGTAATAATGAAAATCACTTTAATAAAGTTTATGAAATCTTCCATTTTAAAAATATCTACACAGATTAAAATTTGTTTTTTGTTATGAAACACACGTACACATGAATTATAAATGTTGAATACATGAATATATAAATGAAAAATTTTAACTCAAATCAATACTCTCCTAAATTTATGCTGTTTGAGTGACACATTTTAATCTAATAATGCTATCAATATTACATTTACTTAATATTTTTCTCAAACATTACATTTACTTAGTATTTTTCTCAAACATTTGGGATTTATAACATATAACTCTATTTACTTTACACTTAGATTTAAAAAATAAAATCTAGATGTTGGAATCCATTTTAAGTTGCTGTGATAAAAGTATGATTAGATAGAGACAAAAATTTAGGAAATGACAAACAAGATAAATTTTGAGTTATTGGTATTGGAGGAACATGAATAAGTTTCATGTGGAGCTGAATGGATTACTTTATCCATTGAAACACTTAGCAAGTACAGTACTTCACACTTATTATTTAATAAGTGCAAAGAATTATGTTTTTAGACTCTGAATCTTGAAATGTCAAGAAATGCAAAAAAATTTAAGTTTTTTTTGTTTGTGTTTTTAGGAGGGCACAATTTTGTTCACCCTTTTTTGAAGCTTAATAATTCCTATGTTTTTTGTTGAAAATTTCTGAAATTTTGCAGGGAGACTTCTATATTAGGGGAATTAATGCTATTAAATTTTGGTTAAAGGTCAACAGGATGGGGGAGATAAATGGAGTTTGTCTCCATTTATCTCCAGTAGGATCGGATTTAATGATGATTTTGTTATTAGCATTTACAATCTTTATAAAATCCGTCCATACCCTCAAAATTAAGCTTTATATTTTTAATTACAGTAGATCCCCTATAAGACGGTAGATACGTTCCGTTCTTTATGAATCAATTTTGTAGGAATCATAGTTTACGGACTACGGCTGTTTGAAAGGTTTTCTTTCATAAAATTAATCGATTCTAGACTAATTCGACTCAACATTTCCAAAATACGTATATTTTTTTGAAAATAATCCGTATAAACTACGTTATAAACAAAAAATTGTAGGATTGCTTACCGAGTGTGTACCGTTCGACTACGCCCGTTGCTAAAGCTTGGTTTCGTCGCGGAACAGCGCATCAAATTGCGGCCGCGATTTCTGATATTATTTTTCTGCGAAAACTTCGTTGACCTTTGGAGACATCATTAATATAAATAATTTTTATGGCCGTTAAATAAGAAATGTTTCTTTCACAAGAAATGTATAAAATTACAGTACTAAACAGACGATAGGTCGCCTAACTCGCCGTAGCGTGACGCTAGACGGCGAAAAATATATATTTAATTATAATAAAGTTACAATAAATTAAGTTAATATATAATTATATATACAGTACCTAATTTATATATAATTAATATATAATTATATGTACAGTACCTAATTTATATATAATTAATATATAATTATATGTACAGTACCTAATTTATATATAATTTATATAATACTGTCCAGACGATAGAAATCTCTCCGTAGCGTGGCGCTACGGACGGCGGGTAAGTAGTTCGGCTGCCCGATGACGTTTTACGTATTATAGGAGTTATTTTTACCGTTGTTTACGGATAATGCCACAATTTTTATAGGAATCATAACTATAGGAAACGCTTTTATAGGGGAATCTACTGTATTATATAATGCAATAGTCTTTTTAATAAATATAACAAATAGTACCACCAAATTTTAAATGTTGCCGTTTACTTGTTGCTGGAGTTTTTTATATTTAAATGATTTTGTTCTGAACTTTTGCATCCTTGTGTATGTGTTAATGTTAGTTTTCGTATATTATAATATCTAAACTGTCCAGATCTTTAATTTACTAAAAACTTTAAAATTTTAATCATATATTTTACTGAAATATTAATATTTTATTTCAGAAGAAATATTCCTAAGCCTGAAATGTATGTAAAACCAAAACCTACTCCTTCTCAGAAAGATGAAGGTTATTCTGGTGCTAATAACTCTAATTCTCAAGTATCCTTAAATTTGAAAGAAAGTGCAAGAATATCTGATGAATCTGATGAAAACAAAGCAGATAATGAAAATTTAGCCAGGATACGTAAAATTAAAAGTTCAGATAACGTTAAAGAGCAAGTGTGTTCTGTTGTAGAAAAAATGCCTGATAGTAAAAAAAAATCTGACCAAGATAAAAATAGTCTGTTAAAAGTACATCGGGCTAATTCTTGCTGTGAACCTTTAGAAAGGTTGCAAACAGAGACCATTAAAGAACAAATATCGAAACAATTTTCTTTCCCATTGCAATCTCATGTACAACAATCAAAGTTAACTTCAGAAAGAACAAATTATGACTATAACAAAGAAAGTAAAATTAAAGATTTAAATCATATAGATGCAAATAAAAGTCAGTCTTATACTTTAAGTCATGAAGAAAATTCTGACCTTCGGAAATTAAAGTCTTCGATATTATCTTCATTTAACTGCATGAATTTGGATGATACGATGAAATCTCATCTATTTGAATCGTTGGACGGTAAGTAGTGAACTTCGCTAAATCCTTTCTTACAAAAACTTTTGCTCGATAGCCATTAATGATTTTTAAATAGCATTTTACTAATATTATACTCATATATAAGACTACAACTTGTTTTATAATTTAGTAAAAAGTAAAAATACATTACAAATGGATACTTGTCCACTTTTCACTGCTTGCCATGTCCAAACACCGGGAACAACTATTTCCATTGCAGAGACAACCTTTTTTTTAGAGGCTTTGCCTCTGCTCAAATATGTAAAACAGTTTAAATGTCCTCAGGTGACAATCCCAACATAAGTAAAAATATACTATTTCTTTGTAAAAAGGGCCTCTAAAGAAAGGTTGTCTCTGCAATGGAAATAGTTGTTCCCAGTGATTGGACATGGCAAGCAGTGAAAAGTAGACTAGTATCCATTTGTAATGTATTTTTACTTTATTAAATTGTACTTCTGCCAGCCCTTTTTACAAAGAAATAGTATGTTTTATAATTGTTTGCCAAATGCTGTATATGTACTGGACATTTTCACTGTTTATGTACAGTACAGTACAAGATAGTCATAAAATCTTTCTCAGATTAAAGTATTTATTGTATAAAAACTCTTACTAGGTATTTTTCATCAAAGGTCAATTCAAAGTTTTTTACTGGGTTAGTATAACTTAAATGTGTGCTGCATTTGTGGCTTGGAAATTGCATAGTCACTATGCAATTTCTTCGTGGTTTTTTCAATGGTTTTCAGAGCCTGTTGATGTAGTTTCTGCTATTCTTGTATTCAGAGTTTTTGTATTACCAAAAATCTCTAACATATCCTCATTAAAAAGTCTGTTACATCCAGTGATTGAGATTGAATGCTGCTGTTTCTCCCAATCCATTGATTGGGAAAATTGCTTGTAGGAATTGACAAGTATATAATCCTCAGTGTGCTGATGCTCCATCTTGTTGAAACAGCATCCATGGCTGAAACTGAGGTACTACAAAAAAACCATGTCCAGATACATGTTTGCTGTAATTGTGGACTCAGAAAAAATTAATAATCCTGTTATGCATGAGGCTACACAAAATGTTAACTCTTGGACTATTTCTTTAAAATATCTGGGTTCTCACTTTCCCATGGACATTATCTGTTTTCAAAGATGTGAAAACTAGTCTTATCTGAAAAACAAATGTGATTTCAGATAATGATAATTTGTATCTAATGCATTGTAAGATATCAATCACAAAAGCAGCAAAGTGTGGTCAATTGTCAGGCCTCAAGGCTTTACAGTTTGCACTTTGTACAAATACAAATGGGGGCATTTATCCAAAACCTTAGCATATCTAGGAACTCAAAAGTTTAAGTTTATTTGAAGCAGAGTGAATGCAGAGTGTTGAGGACTATTTTGGAAAATTGCATGCGCAGTATTAAGTCTTTGCTTTTTTAATCATGCAATTTTTTTAACCATTAGAATGCTGTTTTCTCTTTTAAAAATGCCATTCTTTCTTCTTGTAAAAATGCATTGGTGATTGCAGGGCCACCTGAACTGTTCAGTCTGTGCAATATTATGACAAAAGACACTAGGAATCAGTTTAAATTTTGTTATAAATCAATGTTTCTATTTAGCATAATTTTTTTCACAATTAAATGTTTAATTGTGGAATGACTTTAATCACCTTTTTTCTGATATTCATTATATTTGACAGATTTATTTGGTCATTCTATTTGTGCAAATGCACATCATACAAAAAGCATGCCTATCTGTAGACAATCTACATATTTGCATGACTAAACCTATAAACACTATATATAGATATGCTCAGCAGGGCATAATAAATACATCTAAACACTTATAAGCTATTACTGCAATATAATTGTTTTATTTGTAAATAATTCCAAACTTTAAAATTTTGTTTTTTTATCTTAATTCAACTTATACATTAAATAATTTCTACATCAAATCCTGTGTTGTATTTTAAATGTGTTTTCTGTTTATTCAGTTTAACATAGTTGAACATAATTTTAATCTAGAAAATACAATTAATTTTGGAAGTTAATTTGTGAATTTTGTGGAAGTAAAGAAATTAAAACATTGCAGTTTTAGAAGTGCGAGGCATGCATTATTTGAATATTGAACGCACAGTGTAAAAATATATTTACTGTATAATAGTATATTAAAAAGTTTTATACTGTATAACAGGTGGCCAACCTGCAGCTCGCGAGCCACATGCGGCTCTTTGAAGGATTATTTGTGGCTCTCGATAAATTGCAACGATCCAACGATAAATTCCAACGTTCCAACGTTGTAACAACGTTGGAACAAACTTGGTTAACTTGGACGGAAATGAAATTTGTTACAACATTGCACTTAGTCTAACAAATTTCATTTCCGTCCAAGTTAAGAATGATATGACTCATCGAAAACTGCGTGAATGAACATAAACAGTGGCATAATCATTTGTTATCAACCAACTCCAGACCGATTTTGAATTTGTAAACTGTCATTGCAATGGACAGTTGACATTGTGCTCTGGAGGAAACAATTTGTATTAGTCTTGTTATGGATATAATTTGTATTCTGGAATTTTTTGCATACCTTTTAATACGTATTTAATTGCGGCTCGCGAAAAATTTCAAATTTTGAAAAATGGCTCGGACTATCAAGGAGCTTGGCCACCCTGGCTGTATAAAAATGTTTAAAATTTTCATAATAATTGTATCTATGAAAATATTTCAATGTTTCATTCCTCCTATCTTACATATGCCAAGAAAAACAATCTTAGTCTAGATTGTTGTATATTATGTATTTTTGTTGTTAAGTAAGTCATAAAATAATAATGTAACATTTTGAAATGTGTTTAGTAATAAGTCTTAAAATTTGAAAGTAGTACAAAAAAATTCAATTGTTTTTATTTTATAATTGGAACATATTGCTAAAAAGAATTCTATAATACTTTAATGAGATCATATGGGGTTCCCACAAACAAGAAAAGTCTGGCTTTTTTATTTTAGTCAAGAAAAAGAATTAAAAAATCTACACAAGCAAGGAAATTTGAATCAAATGAGAACCAAGAATTTTATTAGTGTTTTTTTTTTTATTTTTGATTTTAGTTTTGATTTGACTTTGCTCAGTGTCAAAGGTATGACAACCTCGCCACTCAAGATTTTGCACTTTGTCTGCAAGCAGTCACTAATATGTTTAATTCCAACTAAGACTTTGTACATGGTCTTTTTCTAATAAATAGTTTGTTAGAATTGCTGCTTTTATAATTTTCTGTGATATGTTGGGTGTTATCAATAGAAAGCACTTGCAATTATTTTTACTGTTAACTCCAAAAGCTTTAAGACAGTTTTTTTACACACAAGTGCATATATGTAATACTCAGATTTCCTTCCAATTTTATAGTAAATTTTTTAACTTTGTAGATATATTCTATAGATCTCATTTAGCACCATATTTTGCATTTGAGTCTGGATCTTATTTTTCCATATATACATATATAGATGTAGATGATTGAAAATCAATCTTGTATGTGATTGGTGTCAGCTCTCATCTAGAGCCAAGGAAAAAAAAGTCAAAGTTGACTGCTTTGTGCTACAACTGAAGGTTCAAATCTCCTGCAATGTCCACAATCTTCTCGTTAGTGTGTTGGGAAGGGAACATTCCCAAAAGCTTACTTTTTATCTAGACTGATTAGTGCTGCAGAGTCCACCAAGCACGCTTTAATAAACTCTCCATTAGAAAGGGTTTACTGTTTCGAGTGATTTTGTGGGATATGACATAATTTGCCTTGGCAGCTGCATTCCTGGATGTGTGAAGTTTGCAAAAAAATATCCTTGTTGGTTTTGCAGTTTATCTAGCAAAGCATCTGACTCCTTGGCCTGCTCTTCATCAGACAAGTTCTTGTATTTTTCTGAATGTTTGGTTGCATAGTGCAACCTCTGCAACCACAAACTAAGCACACAACTTTTTTGTTGACTTCTGTAAATAAATATTTTGCAGTCCATACCTTGTTAAAAATGTGGCATTTGGTATCATTTTTTTTTTTTTTATGATCTGACATTTTGAGTGCCTGTCGGTAAGCATTCATCTGCACATACCTGTGCATACATAAGTCACGCATACACAGCAGGAACTAGTTTTTCATTTACATTTCTTGTTTGTGAGTGACCATAGGCAGGCCATAAAATACCCAGGTTTAGATTAGATGATTTCTATTCTTCTATTTTGTTCAACAATAAAAAATATGTACACTTTTGGGTAGTAGTAGTAAAAGTGAGTCTGGTATTTTTATATGGAAACAACTGTCAAAAGAGGATTTTTTATAAACAAATCAATTATAAGAATATTCACAATTATAAGTATCTTCAAATAAAAGGTTGGTTCTGCCATGAAGACTGTTGTGTTCCTGGGGTGTCGAATAAGGACCAAATGTAAAGATGTGTTCTAACTGTGAATATTTTTATATTTATTATTGTCCTGGCAATTATATTTATTAAAAATTCTTGCTGAAAATTAGCACGAAAACACTTGTACCATTGTGGCCCAGAAAAAAGTTTGATGTGATAGATGCTAGAGACAGGAAAGAAATACCAATCACTTACAAGTTCTTCTTCTTCTCTTGATCTGTCAGAAGACATTATGAGCACTTTCTTGAAGAAAAGCAAAGGAAGTTTACAGAAGAAAAGAAAGACTGCTGAAAAGAGAACTCCAGTTAGAAATTAAAAAAAGAAACTTGAAAAAGAAGGAAAATAGTTGAGGTTAAAATCACAAGTGGAGGAAGCATTAGTTGCAGAAAAGATTAGAGAGTAAGAAACTTTAGAAGAATTGAATATTTTATTCACAAATATTGTAATTTCTGTTACATGTTTCATATTATTAACAAGTACAATGTTATGAAATTCTATTATAATCTAACTTTTTAATCTTTTTTTTTATAACTATTTTTCAGTATTCTTTTATATTTATGTAGTTCTGTAATAAAAACCTGGTCATTGTGAATGATGATCAGTTTTCTTAATTGTTTTGATATCATATACTTCATAAAATATTGATACATTTATATTTTTGCAATTTTATTTCTGTTAAAGTTCTGTATTGTTACTTTTTACTTTATAAAATTAGAATAAAAAATTAAGGCAAAATAATTTTTAAAAAATATTAAACTTTTGCAAATTATGCAATTGCACAATATCTACCAAGTCAAATTTTTTAAAAACTGATTTGCAAATGTCAATAATAATGACTTCAAAAATTTGTGGGAACTCTGTCATAATGTTTTTATAGTAATCTAATGAAGTTTTATTCAAATAGAATTCTAACCTTAGAAAGGACAATTAATGTAAACTTTATGCCAAATGAACTATTGGATTATTTATCAGGATGCAACAAGACTAATTTAATGTTTAGGTACAAAGCAATTAGCCTTGTCATAGCCTGATAAATAATCCTGCAGTTCACTTGGCATTACTATTTGAATTGAGTTGATGTATCTATTGTTATATTTTACTTTCTAATCAGAAAATTTCATATGCTAATTTATAATTTAGTAATAAGATATAATTTTTATAATTGTTATATTTTTATATTTAAGATAAATTTTCTTTATACAGAAATCATTCCTCTAGTAAGACCAGCAACAAGTGGTTTTCCACCTCTATATCTCTGCTTGAGAATGGGTCATCCCGTTAATAAAAAAGTTGCAAAATCTAGCCCTTTTTTAAATTATCATAAAAAACGACTGAAAAGAGAGTATTGGTTTAGTATTTCTCGAGATAAGTAAGTCATTTTTCTTATTTCTTTTTCTTTCTTAGAACATAATACAGATTTTTTTTTTGTTGTTAGTAATTATAATATGATGTGATTATAATCAAAGAAAAAAATCTGAATTAGCTTAACATTTATCATATTGAACATACACTGGACGACAAAAAAAATAACGCACCATGAAGGACTTGTTGGATTTGAATAAAAATTGGTATATGACATTGTCATTGCTAGACAGATATATGATTGCAACTATAAAACAAAAACATACTTTATTGTGCAGTAATATGCAATACAGTGCAGGAACTAATATCCTGTTGGGCCGCCTCTAGCGCGGATACAAGCTGTGATACGCCTTGGCATGGAGGCATAAAGATCGCGAATAATGTTCTGAGGCATATCTGTCCATGCATGATGCAATTGGGACTCAAGATGAGTCAGATCCTGTGGCTGTCGCAGCTGGCGACCCAAGTGGTCCCACACATGTTCGATTAACGATAAATCTGGAGATCATGCAGGCCAAGGAAGTGTGGAAACGTTATGTAGGCATGCTTGGGAGACTGCTGCAGTATGTGGCCGGGCATTATCCTGCTGGAATATGCCTGTCGGAAGCCCTGCCATGAGGGCAACACATGTGGCTGGAGGATGTATTGCACATATCGTTTGGCTGTGAGGGTAGTACGCATGACAACTAGAGGTGTCCTACTGTCGTATGTTATGGCTCTTCACACCATAACACTGGGGGTTGGGCCCGTGTGCTGCTCCACGGTATAGGCCGGATTGACACCTTGACCAGCGGGCTGCCATACTCTCACACGGCCATCGTGAGCCCCCAAACAAAAGCAGGATTCGTCGCTGAACACAATATGCTGCCAGTCGGTAGCGGTCCACGATTGTCATGCACGACACCACTGCAGACGGAGGCGTCGGTGGGTGGCTGTTAACGGTAGAACACATACTGGGCGTCGGGAGATCAATTCGCCTTCTACTAAGCACCTGGAAATGGTGCGGCTGGATACACTGTTCCGTAATGCAGGTGCCATTACTGCATGAATGGTAGACGATGAAGCTGTAGGCGCTGTCCGTGCTTGACGTACAATGAGACAATCCTCCCTTCTGGTGGTCTGTCGATAGCGTCCGGAACTTGTTTGCCGTTCGTGTGTACCCCTACTTACCCACTGCTCATAACACATCCTAACAGTTCTATCAGAACGGTTCAGATGGCGGCCAATCCGGCAGTATGACCATCTTCCTCTCAATCCAACAATGCGACCTCTCTTAAACTCACTTAACTGAGTGTAAGGCTGTCGAATGCGTCGTAGAGGCATGTCTGTCACTCAATGAAGTCAAAACCATGAATAAAAGTGCAGAACATATGCACAAGTCGTCACAGCGTGCACCTTTATACCAGGCAGCGGAAACATTTTTTCCCCTCTGGTGGCGATATAACATAAGAACCTACTCTCAAAAGCTAATCATTTACATATCTAGCTAAGATGATGCAACATATCAATTTTTATTCAGATCTAACAAGTCCTTCATGGTGCGTTATTTTTTTTGTCGTCCAGTGTATTTTCTATATTATCACAAATTTTTCTAAAATATATATTAAGTTAAATTAATTTATGATCAAATAATGCAATATATATAAAGTTATTTTATTCTACATTAAAAAAAAAGTGTTGTTAGCTCAAAAATTGAAATTTTTCTAATTTATTATCCACATATCTTAAATTAAATTATTGTAATAAGAGATGTTAGGAAATTATTCTGATTTTCAATAACTTTTAAAAAATTATAAAATTTGTTAATAACATTATGGTGTTGGTTACAAATTTTATTGTACTGTATTTATTTTAATTCTCCTGTAGTCAACAGTTTCAACCAAAATTGTTGATATTTAAGGCATTTCTACATTTATTGAATGTAATAAATAGAATGTTTAAAATTATTTTTAATATCTAAATTACATAGCTGAAAATAAAGATATGGTTTTATGTTTGAAGTGAAAAATAAAGCTGTATCTTAAAAGTCTCTAACAGCTGGAATGCAGATAAATTAATTTAAAAACAACATGCATACACATTTCCAGCAATTATATGTATTTGAATTAAATATAAAATGGAATGTTTTCAGCCTCTTTTAGGGCCTTGCATCAAGCATTGAACTTTGCAGAATGTTAGAGATTCTAATTTTAGAACATTTTTTTATTGTTTTTTTTTTTTTTTCCAGTCATTTTTGAATGTTTAACATGTTATTTCTCATATACTAATTTTTTTATTTTATAATAATTTGTAAACAAATAAAATTATTATTACAAGATATACATGCATAGTACAAAAACTTATTTATCTGTTGTATCATCTTGTAAAATCATTTATCTGCTTGCCTTTAGAGGGTTTTCAACCAACAACTGCCATGTGATGGATATTGTCTGTCTTTACTATTACATTGCAGAAGTCATTTTGGAATCTATTTGATAAGTTATATTTTATTCAAGATCAGCTACTGTATCAAAAATAAAAATGATTTGAGATAGATTTAGATTTTTGAGCAAAATACATGCTCATAAATCTAATATGTTGTATTTGCACAATCCAAATTCAGTAATATTAAGTTGTTCGGAAAGTAAGTTCGTTTTTTTTCTGTGGAAAAAATGCAATATTCTTATGATAAATAAATTATTTTATTGAATTATATGTTGACCATTTTGGTCAAATACCTGTTGTCATCGTTTCTGGTAGTATCACGATTTCACATTCATAAAAGTTTTGATCGTTGCTTACAAAAAACCGATCCAAGTGATTTTTGACATTGTCATTTCAAGTAAATGTCTTAGTTAAAAAAAATTGTACAGACCGGAACAAGTAATAATCTGAGTGTGCTCGATCTGGTGAATACGGTTGGTGTGATAGCACGTCCCATCTAAGTTATAACAGTTTCTGACGAGTTACCAAACTTGTGTGAAATTTGACATTATTATGTAAAACACTAGGAGGTCTGTTCAAAAAGTATCAGACCTTTGGTCGGCAAAAATAAATTTATTGATTTTGAGCTACGAAACCCTAATCCCCTTCAAAGTAGTCTCCTTGGTAATGTATACACTTATCCCAGCGTTCCTGCCATTGCTGGAAACACTGCTGGAATGCATCTTTTGGAATGGCCATCAGCTGGTCCGTCTGATTTCGCACGATGTCTTCTCTCGACTAAATTCGGGTTCCTTTTAGTGGCATTTTCAGCTTGGGAAATAGCCAAAGGTCACACGGAGCCATGTGGGGAGAGTACGGAGCGTGACGAACCACAGGAGTATTGTGTTTGGCAACGAAAGCCCAAATCAGATGCGCAGAATGGGCGGATGCGTTATCACGATGGAGCTGCCGAGTTTTGATCGACCACAGATCC
>NW_019384983.1:521798-537502 GCF_000671375.1 Centruroides sculpturatus | reverse complement strand
CTTAAAATCCCACCAAATAGAGCATTTCTCTTTAAGAACTCGTGGAATTCATATATCGAGCTTTGAAACGAAACCAATTTGTTTCAAGTACTCATAAACAGTTCAATTTGACAAATTTAATCTCTTAGTGATTTCACGTGTTGTTATTCCACAGTTTGCTTCAATCGGTACTTTTATTTTGTTTTCATTGGCTTCAATTGGCCATCCATAACGTGGTGTATCTTCAATACTGAAATTGTGAGAACGAAATTTTGTCAACCAGTTTTGGCACTGTCGTTTTGTCAACACATCTCCACCATACATGTCACACGATTTTTTTCTCGCTTAAACAGCATTTTTATTTTTTTGGTAATAAAAAAAACAAAATATGCCGCTTTCGATCTTCCATATTTGATGGGACACAAAAAATAAACAATTGCATGAAATTAAACAATTTTTTACAAATAAGCCATAAAATGCTAGCTGTCAAAATATATAATGATAATACAATTTAGAACGAAAATTGCAGGAAAAATACCACTAATCCGTCTAGTGGTAAAAAAACGAACTTACTTTTCGAACAACCCAATAGATTCATAAAATGTTTTACTTTAATTTAAATATATTTTCTATGCCTTTTTTATAAATTAAAAATTTGAAGAATGTCTATACAAACAGGAAAAAAGTATATAATATAAGAATTTATATTTTGAAATTATGCATAATTCATAAATTTTTATATTTTATTATTAATTTTAGAGTTGATGAAGTTTATGATTTCTTTCAATATTGGGCACCTCATTTGTATGGAGATATAACTGATATTGATCCAGAAAAATTGGGATTTATACCTATTAATGAAGAGGAGGAAGATGATGATATTGAATTATTGGATGAAGAAATTACTCAGGAATCTGGAAAAAGTTTTGAAGGTGCAATGAAATTAATTAGATCAAGTCCTCTTAGTATTTTGAAAGTTGTTGAAGATCATTTTGGGGGAAATAATATTACAAAAGAAGATTGGGAGGTAAGACAAATAAGAAAGTTATTCTCAGTTTGTTGAATATTTTATTAAATTTTATAATTATTAACAGTTTTTGTCAATGAATGAATCTAATACATCTCCAAGTGCAGAAAGTGCTGAGATTTCATTACCAGACTTATCTGAACAGTCTGATATTTTAAATGACAAAGAAAAAAGAGAAGTGAGTATTTCATGTTCCATTTTAAACTTTTTTACTTGTTTCCAATATCATAACTTTTTATAAGTTTTAAGAATTTACATTTAAAAAATTTTTTAATTTGATGTACAAGGTTCCTCTTTTTCAATCAAGTTTTTAGATTCCTTTCTTATAAACCAAAATCATCAGATTTTGATTCAAAAAATGTTTATTTCTGGATAGCTGCTTTTGAATTAAAATTTTTTCCTTTAAAACTTTTGAACAGGTCAAGAGGTGGTAATTTGTAGGTATCAGATAGTGGTTATATGGGAGATGAGGGAGATTGTTCCACAAAATTCTCCCTCATTCCCCATAGAACCACAAAAACATATTGTAGCATTATTGTGTAACAAAATAACAACCTTTGTGTTTATGAAAAACATCCATATTTCACAAACATGAAGGGTATTATTTTAAATAAAATTATAAGTGAAAAACGAACTAAAGATTTGTCACAAAATTCTGTATCAAATATGCTACTTTATACAATCAGCAATTGAAAAAACTTTATGAAAAACATCCATATTTGACAGTTTTTTCAATTGCTGATAGTATAAGGTAGCATATTTTGATACAGACTTTTGTGACAAATCTTTAGTTTGTTTTTTACTTATAATTTTGTTTTTAAAATATTTTGAATTAATAGAAATATAATAATAAAGGGTTAGTCTTGTAAAAAAATTTTTACTTGGCTAGTTCTTCAATTGAAACATGTAATCCAGCAAAACTTTTACTTGACATAAGTTTAGTTCATTATATTGTTGGAGACCTTTTGAGAATACACAACTAACTTTATTAGCAGTTATACAGTTAATTTATTGCCCTATTCTTGTTTTTGCAGTAATTTAAGTTTTCACTGCAACAAATTTTGTTTTCAAACTGGAGTTTTGGTGTTTGGGTGTTTTTTTATAAGGCTAAATAATTACTAATTATGATTGCCAATTTACTTAGTAATTATTTAGCTGTAATAGCCTGATAAAGGAAAGGCTGCTTTTTTGATATTTAATTTATTTCTTAAAATTACTTTCAAATTTATATTTCATAAGTGTTTTTAAAAATCATTGACTATATAGTAGAATCCAGCTTTAATTCAGCACTTATAGGGCCAGAGGTGCCAGATTTTTTTTCTGGACATTGCTGTATATTTTGTACTAACATAAGCTGATGTGTTGTTTTTGTTTGTTTATACTGTTTAATTGGTCTGAAGATGAGATACAATTATATTGTATCTCATCTTCAGACCAATATAATTGTATCTATCTTTCAGATGAATTGTATTACAGTATAGTGCATGAATATACTGTATCACAATTAATTTGAAAATGTGTGAAAAATTATTAAAAACCATTAATGAACATGTTTGTGTAAAATCAACCTTCACAATGATTCTTGTGCATATAATGTAATATTTATTGTCGAGACATGTATTGTATATGTAAGATTGACAAAAACTGCATGTGCTCAGAATATTAAGTGTTTTTAGATGCATTATCTTTGTATTGGCTGTGAGGAAGAAAAGAAATCAGTCACATGTTACTGAACCCAAAACATGAGCTGGCTGTAATGATGCAAAGTTTAACTTAATCACAATATAACATAGACTACATATAGTTTATTGAATTTGCTGCCAGAGAGTGCCAGATTAAGAAACTCCTGATGTAATTAAAATAACTAACATTAAATAATATAAATTTATCTAAAACTTAAATTCATTTAAATGTTAATTATGTATTAATTTTTCCTTTTAGCTTTGCAAGCATTTACCAGCAAGAGCACTTGGTTATTGTTGGACTCTGATTTATAGTACATCAAAGCATGGTTTCAGTCTAAAAACATTATACAGAAAAATGTCTAATGTTGAATCACCTGTCTTATTGACAATTTCAGATACAAATGGTGCTGTAAGTAAAATTTCATGAATTCATTCCAATTGTTGAATAACTCTACTTTAAGAAAAAATTTTATTATTATTATTATCTTACCAGCACTTTGAAATGATTTAATCCAAAATTATTTGGAGTAAAAGTGTGTGTAAAAAATTCAGTCATTGTCTAAATATGAATATAAATTGTCTGTTTAGCAATAACATAGTAATTATTTTTAAATTCTTAAGTAATGTTAAAATAATTATAAATTTAGGTAATAGTTGAATATCTGCAATTGTTACTAATTTGTACTTTACTGTATTAAAACATTGTTCTGGAATTTAGGAGAATAACTTAAAAATCTTCTCCAATATTTCAATGAATTCTCTTATCTTTTGCATTTTCATTAGTTTTTTGGAATTAGGCCTCTACATGAAAATATAGAATTATATTGTTATCTATAGTCTAAAGTCTTTGCTTAATGGAGGAAATTTCCATCGTTATTAAGCACTTTTATTAGCCTAGCTGATTTTTATTTTAATATATCTAAACTAATATTTTTTTCCTTTATGATAAAGTTATTAAGGGAGTAATTCTTATAGTGGTATCAAAAGTAGAATCATAATCCTAATAATTATTGGCCATAAGACTGTGTGGGTAAGAGTAGTTCTGGTTTTATTTAAATTTGGATTATGTAAGTATGGATTTTTAGGATCAAGATATTATCAAATGACAGAATTTAGTATTTTATTTGTATATATTTATAATTTATTTTTGTATTCTAAAATGAGATTACTTAGTAGAACTTATTTTTTTCAAAGCATTCCTATGTTTGTGAAGTTTAAAGAACTAATTTTTTGATGTGTGATATGTAAAAAAAAATTACAGAAGTAATGTAGAATACAGAAGGCATGTTATACTATCTATGATAGAATTTTATCTTAATCATTGATTATTTGAATTGATACTTCTCAGAACATACTTACCACATATCAACTAGACAAAATTTTTTATTTAATTAATGTTTTGTGTTAAAAATAATTTAGTTTATAAAAAAAAACAAAGAAATACTTAAAATTCAAAAGAATTTTGAAATTAATTTTGAATTCAGGTATTTATTTCTTAACTATTAAATACATGGCTTTCTTAAATTTGGTATATATTTACTCTAGTCATCTATTCAGTGGTGGATTTCTGCACAGGTGCATGAGATGCACAGTAGGTGCCTCAAAAATCAAGGGGACCTCAAACGCTGAAAATAAAAAAATTATTTTATTTAATTATTATTTATTTATTCAAACCTTAACGTTCTCATCTTGCCCCACCTTCCCCTANAAAAATCAATTTCTTTATTCACTTTATCAATCAGCAAATTTCCAGAAAACCCAAAAGATGAAATTGAATACTTAAAATAGAATTAATTATAACAAATGTTCAAAATGTTTTCCATTATTTACCAAACAATAATGAAATCTATTGTAATAATTTTCAAATAAATTTTTATTATTCATGGATTACTAGATTTTTTGTTTTTAACACTTACCTATTGAAACTTAATAATTATTGTACCAATAAGTTTCAATTTTCATAATACAATCTGAACATCAGTAACCTTTTAAATATAGCTAGGCAGTTGTAATTTTATATATGTTAATTTTTAATGTTATTTTCCCATGTCTCACTTTTCTTTGGCCCACCGGTATAATGTCTACCAAAGTAAAAAACATGTACATAAAATACACACTATAGGGTTTGGGGGTAGTGAAAATATTTAGAGGGCCTCAAAATTGGATTGCACCACGGGCCTCTCAAGTGTTAAATCTGCCACTGCATCTATTTATTTAATAATTTAAATAAATCCATTTTTTTTAAGATAGAAAACAGTTCATACAATGCCTTGCATAGTTGTATTTGAAATAAGATGTTCTGTTTTAAAAAGAAAATTTAAATAATATGCATATATGTTTGTAATGGAAATACTTGATAACATTTTAGATAATAGCATTTATTATGAAATGCAAAAGGGAAAAAACTATAATATGAAGTAATTATATATACATGCAGGTAAAATTATATTTTTACATGAAGCAAACAAAATTATTCATTCATCAATGCTTATTATGAGGGTGGTTTTTCAACCTCTGATGGTCCATAAAACAAAGACAATTGTAAATAACAAAATGAATTCATTACTAAAAGTTAGGTACAAACATTATTACTTTTCAACATAATCACGTGAAGATTGAGGCATTTGTCATGTGTGGATGAGCTTTTTCCATCCCCTCTTCATAGAATGTTGCTGCTAGTGAATTGAGATGGGTCCTAATGTTGTTTTTGAAAATCATTAGTGTCAAACCTCTGCTCTCCTAGCTACATTTTCAGTTCAGGAAAGAGGTTGAAGTCACTCAGTGCTAAATCCAGGCTATACAGTGGGTGTTTAAAAAATTCCAAGCAAAAATTCCTTTAATGTGTGAAGACTTCCACTTTGACATTCTATGAAGAGGGGTTGGAAAAGCTTGTTCACAGATATGACAAATGCCTCAATCTTCACTGTTATGATATAACCATGTTTTTACCTAACTTTTGGTAATAAATTCATTTTGTTATTTACACTTGTCTTTGTTTTATGGACCATCTGAGGTTGGAAAAAACTGCCCTCATACAATTATGATTTGCATGTAATAAAAATATAAATGTATTAATGCAGATATTTTGTGGAAATTATTAGGATTCAAAAATGTAACTGCTACCAGTTGGATAAATGTTTTTGCTATTATTCAAGGGGCTATGACTGAGAAATTATTAGAATGTAATATCATTAGTTCTTAATTTTGGTAAAATCTATTAGTTTTTATTTAAACTTGTTTTCAAAAATTTTGAAATACAGCATATACTTAAATTAATTTGAGTATTGGAATGAATGAGATGCTTAGTTTTATACACAATTAAAATTTGCTAAACACACAAATGTTTCCTTATACAGATATTTCCTGTATCACTATTAAGTGAAAGTCTCCTCAAAGCAAAGGCCTTTTTTTTTCTCTCTTCACTTTTCAGTATATATAAGTCTAAAAACATATTTGCACTAGCATTTATTAAGAATTCAATCACAAAAAGTCTATAAAAACATTGAAATAATAAAATAAATGATTTTTAAATGTACTGTTGTTTATGCTGTGACAGAAAGATGACTACTTAGTTTCTTCAAACTTTTAATTTTCTATACTACATTATTTTATTTTTACTAATAGGTATTTGGAGCCATGTCTTCATGTCCTCTTAAGATCAGTGAGCATTTTTATGGTACTGGGGAATCCTTTCTGTACAGTTTCTACAATGGATTTAAGGTATTTTATGTAAATTCATTATAATTTTATCACAAAAATAACTTTTGCATTAATACACCTTATGCATATAAATAAATAGTAGTATATACATTGTGTGTAATACCTTATATTAATTATTGTAATTGATTTTTAAAGCATTATCCATGGTCTGGTGAAAATATGTACTTCATTAAAGGAAATATTGAAAGTCTTGCCTTTGGAGCTGGAGAGTAAGTTAAATATCATTCTTAGTTTTAAAAAATTTAAACAATACAAATGTAAAAATTTTGAATTTTGAGAACTCATTTTACAATTGTTGTAATTTAAAACTTTTTAAAATATTAGAGGTCATTTTGGTCTCTGGCTGGATGGTGATTTGTACCATGGTCGTAGTAGCAAATGCAAGACTTACAACAATGATTGCCTTTCATCCCAAGAAGATTTTGTTATAAAAGCATTGGAAGCCTGGGGATTTGTTTGAATACTCATTCTTGTTAACCTATTGTTGATCAAACCACAATGGTTTTAAGATGTGCATTTTATCAATACAATGGATTTTGTACAAATGATGTAATTACTTGTTGAAAAAGCCAAAGTATTCTGAGAAATATCTGCTTTGTTAAACTCTTGCATATGAGATGTAATTTACGATAGATTTAAGAGAATATACTATATAAATATATATATATTATATACATATTCATCTAGATGATGATAGGCTTTTTGAAAAGCCTTGCTG
The DNA here is from genome assembly GCF_000671375.1 of Centruroides sculpturatus. Classification (NCBI taxonomy): domain Eukaryota; kingdom Metazoa; phylum Arthropoda; class Arachnida; order Scorpiones; family Buthidae; genus Centruroides; species Centruroides sculpturatus. Next base: position 530,373 of record NW_019384983.1, on the reverse strand, counting down.
TTTTGTACAGTCCTGAATGTGTTCATTGTTACTGTGTGCACATGAACCATCATACATTAGAAGAATGAAATGTTTTCTTAGATTAAAATATGTAGCATTATACTAGAACTTATATCATATTAGTTCTTAGTGCTATATATTTAGTAAAAAACTGCTCCAATAATACTATATATCTATATAAATGGGATGGTTATGTAGAATTTTTACACTTAGGCAAACATACAGATATCAGTTGATGTGAGAAATGTTTTAGTTTGAAAAGAATTAGTCAAAACTTGATGTCAATGTAGAGTGATAGATCAACTCAAAATATGTGTAATGTGTAGAACTAGTTCATTTTGAAACTGTCAAGAAACAGTTAAGTCTTTCAATTTTATTTTTATTGAATTAACTCAAGTATTTTTCATCTATATAAAAAGTGTAATGTCTAAATTTTTGTTCTATGCAAATTCTTTTGTTTTTAAAAGTATATTGTCACAATAACTCAAAGTAGGCATGCAGTTGTTTTTTTGCTTTGATAAATTCAGTTAAGCAAATACTCCACCACTAGCTCAAAATATTTTCACACTTTTTTTACTCTGATACACAGCTTTTTAATGCATGAGTTACTTTACAAGACATGTTTAGAAATATTTGTATATATTGTCACAAAATATTAAATAATATTACAGACAATCTTATTGTGGTGTGCAAATTAGGATTCACAACAATGATAGAATATTTATGTCTGCTTAAAAATAATTAACTTTGCAAATATAATGTTTTATATAGTCAGAGATTATTGTGAAAAATTGTTTTCCTTCAGATTTAAAAATCCTTCATAGTTTTGCACTTTTATACACCCATTCACACCGAAAGTGTAGAAAGCACACTGTATACAAAATGTCTTTATTTCCATTATTGAATGTATTGCTAATAATAGAAATGTTTCATACAGTTAAAATACCCCATATTTTTACACTCATTGCCCATGTTTAGCATATTATTTGTTTGAGAGTAATGGCAGCTATTATATATTTATTGATATATTAAAAATTAGGGCTTGTCTTGAAAGAAATGTTGATCCATTTAATATAAAAGAAACTGGTTAGAAATGTAACCAACAAATAGAACCGTATCATAACCAATAACCTATTAATATAGGAAACTGTATATATGATATATGTTACGTGTTAATTTGAAAAATGAAATGGGTGACTTAATTTGCTACCTCTGGGGCATTACCCATAGCTTACAAGCATTGTGATTTAGATGAAAAAGATGTAAATGTTTTTTGATTTAAATTTAGTATGTCTTTGTTTTATATGTATACAAGTAAGACATTTATCACAATGAAAATTGTCTGAATTGTATACAGAAATGTATTCTGAAGAACCATTAATATGTTGAAAATTTGTTGTTTTGAAATTTTCCAGCAAAACCTGGAAAAAATAGTTAACTTGATTAAAAAACAAAAAAATATATTATATACAATATAGGAATGTATAAATAAATCACATTCTAATTGTGCAATAATCATTTTGTTTTATTTAATATATTCATTCTCATTTAATTACATTTTTTTATATAATTTGAATTCATCTGTTATCTTTCTTAGAATATTTCTTGAAATACAAAAATTTTAGAATATTAACCATAATCTAACATAACACGAAGATAAAAATAATAATTTAGACATTTGACCGAATTGGAACTAAGCTTGGAAGTTCAACCATTGCTACATCTACGCTGATTCTTGGAAGTTGATTACGAAATGGTCGAGAAGTAGCTGTAGAGTAAGAAGGGGGTGGAGTATACTTTGGAGGTAAATCTACTTCACGTAATACAGTACTTCTACGATGTAATATCATATCACCAAGTGAAAATCGGCGGATCTGTTAAAGAGTAAAATATTAGCTAATGAATGAATAAATGAAAAAAAAAGTCAAATTGCTAATTGCTAACCTCATCTGAACTATTATAACTACGAATATAGTAAAAAATTTGAATGAAAAGTATGCAAAATATGATTGTAAGCGGAAGTATGTGTGCTGCTAGTCCTAAGTAAGTAGTCCACCAAGGCCATAACTTTTTATTATTATTCCAGGGAAAATTTATTTCCAGTTGGCTGGATCGAAGAAATAAAATACATAAAATCTGGAAATGAAGTTGTATATTAATTTTATATATTTTGAATTTACTATGTTATATAACCTATTTTTGTTAGAGATTTTTTTTCTTTAACATATCAGATTACTTAATAGGTTAATTTGTTTCATTATAATGTTTTTGTTTTTATGTGTGTTAAATAAAATTTTTAAAATCCATCTTCTGCAATATAAAACAAAACTGCTTTGATGCATACATATATATAATTTTTAATACTATTATGTTTATAATACTATATATGTTTAATTTTTCAATAACATGTCTCAATGAAGAGCAGTTTATTAATTAAGTAATTTAAAAAACAAAAATGCTTTTCTTTTGTTTTATATTGTGGAATTCAGTAAATGAAGAAAAATAAGAATTCTTTACTATTTTAATTATTTTTTTTTCTTACTGAAGTAAAATAAGTTTAAGAATATGCACTAATTATTAAAACAGGAAACTGAATAATATTTTCACTATGTTAATACACACCAAATAGCCAATTGGTAGAAAAATATTCCATAAGAGCATCAGAACTGAAGAAATATAAATTCCATAGGATTCAATAAGTGAATCCTGAATGTTTTGTATACTGTAAGGTTTTCCTTTTAAAAAAAAAATTGACAGTAATATTCATCAATATAATCTGGAATGAAAAATCCTGACAAATTTTTGATACTGCTATTTACCTTCAGTGAATAAAATTGTGATTAACATAACAAAAAAAATAAAAAGACTTGACCATAATGAACCAACACAGCAATCTAAGAAATAAATAGCAGAAATTCCAACCTAAAGATAAAAAAAATTTTTTATTTAATATTAATTCATATATAAAAAAGCAAAATAAACTTACTTTAAATTATTTCAGTGACCTGATAGTGCTGTTTCCTCAAACTTATCAGGCACTGAAATAATAATTTCATACAACTCTAATAAGAAGCTAAATGAAGAAACTTACTTTAGTTGCCATAGGAAGAGAGAGAAAATAACCAGCAACACACAATGCAAATGTTGTTAATATCTCCCATTTTTCTAGTAACTTACAATTGATGGTTAAAATGGAATTTACTATACACCACCACACTGATACCTGAAGAATATTATATAGATAAAATTGAAACAAATCAATTTAGTAATATATTAATAGTTATAATAGTTTAGATACTTACATGCTGTCCTAAGGCAAATAAGATGATGGAGAAATAAAAGCAGATGGCCCAAACCTGAGAAAGATTAAGAGGACCATTTACACTTAAAATTGCAGGAAGTAATTCAGTGAATAATCTGGTGACTTGATAGCCACTGGTTTTATCACTGTCCAATTTTGCATTTACAGAACAATCTCCAACCAGAAATCCTATTATTTTTGAATGACTTGAAGTTTTGTTCAAGATAGAAACGAGATTTTCTGAAAAAATAATCCCCAATTTATCTGAAATTTGTAAAATACCAATTATAACAAGAACATTATTATTATTTACCATATGAAGAATGTACATAGGATATGTTCTGCTTATACAAATTTTCAAAAATACAAGAAAACACAAAGCAGGAAATCAATAACGAATATATTATAAGGAAAACGACAGTGAAAAAGCTCCTATAATAAAAATTTGATTTAATAAATTTGCATACATGAAATTCATACATATTTACAATAACAAACCTGGTAGCAAAAGTGGCAGTTCTATTCAAACTACAGATTTGAAGTATAACGTTAGAATATAAAATCCAAATTAGCACCATTTCTCTAGCTGCTAACAGCCAGGACTACAAAAATATAAAGTTTTTTAATTTTATTATCCTAGCAAAATAAATTTAAAAAGTTTTTTAGGTACCCAAGCATCTCTAAAAGATTCTTTCCAGGGAGCATCGAAAATTTTGTGTATTCCTGAACTGCTATCTTGAAGAAACCTTAATAGAACTAATGTTAGAAGAATCACAGGGATCAAAGTCAAGAAATAAATTATCTGAAAATAAGTACATTTTACTTTTATTAAGATATAAAAAGAAACAAACATTAAATTTAGACTAACCTTTCCAAAACTTCGCAATCCATAACATAAACAGATGAATATTAAAATCCATATTATAGCTAGATTGAAAGACTGTTCAAATTCTAAAAGCTGGGCATCCTGACCCCTTTTCTGTATAATATTACTGAAAAATAGTTAATGAAATGTTAAGCTTTAATGATTAATATCTTATTTACCCTTATTATTATTCTACACGTAACTATACCTTAGATTTTGTATAAGACCTGAATATTAAATTCAAATACAAGGTGGGAAAGAAAGTCACTTAACACTTGCTACAAAATATAGAATGTACTGTACTGTACCTTCTATATTTTGTAGAAGGGGTGTTAAGTGACTTTACCAACCTGTATAATAAAAACAAGACATTACGTGTTGAAATTGTTACTCCTCTACTGATAATCATTTTAGTGTAGAATACTGTGATATCGCATTTGACGTATAGAATCTACTTCAACCCAGATATTCATATTAGCCTAATAGTTTTTCTTTAGTCTAATGTTTAAATATTAATTAAACAAAAATAATTCCTTTCTACATTAACTTGTTTTCTATCGTTTAAACTTTAACAGTAGTAATTTGTTTTTACATACAGTCGGGTACACGACAGTTGGGTGACATTTAAAAACTTTGCATGCTTAGCAAGCATACGATTTGGATTTTTTTTTTTGGTAAATGTTAGTAAAATATATGTAGTTATAAATGAAAGTAGTCCAAATTTTCTGATTTTAATAAATAGACTATGAAAGTTTAAAAAAGAGTCTGGATCAGTAGCAGGTTTTCAATATCAGCATAAACATGAACTTTACGATGAAATTGACCAAGGAATTTTGAGAAAGTTCTAAAATACGATAGGAAAAATATAAATAGATGTATTGGATATAATTATTGCATATAACTACAGTATAATATGAATTAAATTTAAAATAATAATTGTTTTGGATTTAATGTACTTTTTTTTTATTTTAATGTTAGAAACATTTACGCACGTTTCTAAGTTACAAAATATTAATAAATGAATTAAAGAACTGTACTTTTCTTTTATAAGAAGCAATTACGTATTAAAACATACAGTACACGTGATCTGCGCTGTTTATATACATGTTCTCCTCTCGAGAGGACAAGTGATTACGCCAGACTTCTGAGGTCACGCGACCTTACTTTAAGGCGGGTACTGTAATTTTTTCCTAAGCCCTATTAAAAAGGGCTCGGAAATTTCGAGCGTGTTCACATTTTTTCAGCCAGGCCTACTGTATTTCTGGGAATAAGTGAAAGTAATGAGACTGGTAAATATCATGGTGCCCCAGTTCGAACCGCCTCTTGGAATGAATTGAATTCGAAGTCCGAATCAATTTTTCCCTTTAGAAATGGTGAAAGTGAATTAATCCATTAATAATAATACCCATTTCAACGAACTTAAAACAGCAAATACACAACATTTGAGATTTAAAAAAATTACACATTAAATGCCCTGATATAAAAACGCGAGAACAAGTAAAATACGTAAGTACTGTATAATATGAAAATTGAATTTATTGGTCTCGTGTATTGTTTTTATGCTTCCCAATAACTTCCCCTTATCTTAATCGTCGATATTATTTATACCTTCCTCTATAAATAATCCGTTAAGATCCGTTGCTTCCACGCATTTCTGGATGTCATGTAAATTAAGTGAAAGTTTTATATTGGCGAACATCGTTCTAAATTATGCTGCTGCCGCCAATAGCCGGAAGCTCAATTTGTGGTATTTTCTGGTCGTAATTACAAATCATTAAGTTATATTGGATTGAACAAAATTTTTGCGTATTTTTAACAGTCCCGGTTACTTAACGTAGATATGTGCTTTAATTACAAAACTGTTGTGAAATTTAGCACATTACTGTTAATGAGAGATTGTGTTCTTTACAAGATTATTTTAAAGTTTTTACTTCACATTTTGTTTGAATAAAAGGATGTTAAAATGTCTTCAGATAAGAAACATGTCAGGCTTATTGTGAGTTTCGGAAAGGATAACGCCTTATAAACAAACAAAAAAACAATAACACAAACACCGGTAAGTAATGTTTAGAACTAACTTTTTTTTTCTTGATTGCTTTACTGAATGATGTAAAAATGTAAAGAATTTTCTACATTTAAGATGACTTAAATTTATTCATTTTTAAACGAGGTAACAAAAATATAATTTTATTCTAGCTATATTTTATTTATACTCACTTTAAATAATACGGAATGGATACAGATAGATTTTGTATAATTGATTGATTTTGGTTGCATTCTGAAAATTAATAATACCTTTTAAAATGTTTAAAAATTTTATTATTAATAATTAAAAATATTAGTACTGTTATGATAACAAATGCTCCATTTGTAATTATCTTCTGCTGATATGAAAGAATCTTTAAGGTATGTCAGCATCCACGAAGTGGGCAAGGTGGTGTAGGTGCCAATTATAGAATAAAAGTATAGTAAAGTTATACCGATACCTTCAAAAGTAAAATCGGAAATCAATAACTATTTTAATAAATATTTCGCGTAACTTTAGAACTGACTTTGTACAAACCTTTGAAGGTAAAGGAGATTTTCCACGTAACAGTTTCCGTTTCTCCTAACGAATTCCCGAAGAGCATAATTAAATACAAAAACGGAAGGCCAAAAATGATCGATAATATTAAGAACTGTATAATAAAAGGACCTGTACGGAAAGAGAAACTGTTCAGTTCATCCATGACAATTTAACACGCTTGACATTTTGAATCGTTATGCAACGGGACGAACCGACGTTTACTTTCTAAAAGGTTTCGCTTTAAATTTGAACGACGAAAAAGAAATTTAGACATACCTTTATAGACGTAGACTAAGTATGAAAATCTGTTCATATTATAAAGACCGAAAATGCTACTGAAACATGCAAACATGTGTGACGTTTGGTGTGGCCACGATCTTCGCTTCGCTGGCGATTGTTCCGTTTGAGATACGTCGCTAGACGACATCTCCTTACGGTAGCGCAAAGGTAATGAATAAGTAAAGGAGCAACGTGGGTGACAGTCAAATCTTGTGATGTAACTCGATAAACTTTAAACTTATCGTTTAAATGCTGCATCATTCGATAGTATATTATTAAAGGTAATTTAAATTTGCTGACTGCAATTGAATTCTGTTTGTCATTATGTAAATTTATCGTAGTGAAGAACTTGGCTTATCACTATTCTGATTTATGAAGTCAAAATTAATATTCTAAAAAACAAATTTTATATGGACTAATGTTTTTTTTTCCGTGAGATGTAGTTGTTTTCAATACAACTGTTTAACTGACGTTGGTCAGTTAATCACTTAAAATAATTTGACGATTCTAGATAAAAAAGAAAGAGGAAAAAAGCGTTTCAAGGAAGTGTTTCAGAATCTCTTGAATCCTTTCGATTCTGTAATGCGCCATAATACATACTGAAATTTGCCATTTCTTGAAATGCTAGCACATCCTGTAATAAACCACAAAAAATAGACATAATGTCACTTGAAATGCTAACTATCAATAAATAACGCGAAACCATTCAGCTGTTTTTGTTTTTATATTGTAACATGCAGATTTCTAGATACTGGAAATATGTCCACGATGACAATTGTTACATTCTTTAAGGTATTTTTCATTTTTGGATCTTTCATCCTGCGAGTACTATCGGGTATTTTTTCAGGTTAGAATGGGGGTTGGCCGGATGACAAGGGACGAAACCAGACATATCCAAGACACTTGAAATCACGACGTATCAGTCCAAGAAAACATCCCGGAGAATGCACGCCTGGATTCAATGCAGGTTCTCCCAGACCGATAATCTGATGACTTAATCTTCTCGGCTATCCGGCCGTCGCACTTTCGATACCCATCTGTGTAGTCTATTTATACAGCGAGGCCAACATCTATATATATATATATATATATAAATGGACATGTCTGTTCCTACAGGGCCGGATCATCGCATAGACAAATGAGACAAATGTCTAGGGCCCGGTTTTTAGAAGGGCCCGGTCAAACTCTATTTTGAAAAGATTTGTAAATAAGATAGATTACTCTTCTGTTGGACAACTGTATAATACTGGTAAAACTGGTACAATATTATATTATTTAAATATTAACCAAAAAGGTTAAATTAAACAAGTAAAACGGCAAAACCGTATTTGGGATGGGACACGACTATGTCTCGGAGACACTACTAAGCGGAATCACTTTGACGCTCAAAGCGGATCTCTTTCTCATTCTCCAATCTTCTTTGGTATCGCTGCTTTTGGGCGCGATCGTTCAAACTTCGCCAGCCACGACCACCAGGTCGTCCACCATGCATTTTCGATGAAATTAACCTATCCAATTTCGAAATTTCTCTCCGTTGCGTGTCGGCCCGGGTTGAATTTTTGTC
>NW_019384983.1:505376-514578 GCF_000671375.1 Centruroides sculpturatus | reverse complement strand
TATCCAAAACTAAGACAAAATAAATTCAAGTTTTTTAATTCTTTTAAAATATCTATAAAATCCTTTGACAATGGTTGGTGTCTTTTAGATATCATCAATAAATAGATCAGTATCGAAATGATCGTTTTCCATTTCAGCACATATATCTCAAAGCCCCCGTAAAGCGCTCGCAAAACGCGCGTTTTAACAAAACTCTATAAACGCGCGTTAAACGCGCGCTTGGCGTTTGAGTGTGTACGGCTACATAGAACTCTTGGTTCTTTAAAACGCGCGTTGAAAAACGCCTAGTGTGTACAGGGCCTTAATGTCCGGACGTTGCCACGAACATTCAAATCAGATATTTTTTATTTATTTATTTAAGTATTCAATTGAAAAACTGACTTTTTTACATTACATTTATAGGATTGTTGTAAGCATTTTAAAAAATAAAATGTTGCATTTGTAGAGTAATTTATTTAAAATTAAAATTTATTGAAAAAACTTTATTATTTTTTGTTTAGTAATGACATTTCACATCTACAGAAACACAAGATTGAATCGTAATTTACACATTGCTACTATTCTGTTTCTTTTATTTCAATATATATCCGGTCTAAACACCTCAATTTTCTAGGAATTATCAGATCTACAGACGCTGTAATTACTAGCCAATCAAGAACTTTTTATTTTATAAATGACTCATTTATAATTAATCTTTTCTCTTCAAAATTTACATACCTAATAATAATTGAAGTTTGTTCCTTATGGGAAATATCAGGAGTACAATCCATTTGGATACTATAGTATGTGGCTGCTTTTATATCGTCTTTAATTTTGTCAAGGACTTCATCTCCTAACGCAGAAATAATTTGTTCTTGTGATCTATGTGCTAAATGATGCACGATTCTGTTTATATGATACATTAGAACAGAGTCGTATTTACTTAAAACTACGACTATATGCAAATATACATATAATTTTATATGGCCGACGGCCACAGTATTATTTCATTTCTTAACGCGGGCTATATGGTATTGAGATTTTTTTTAAAAGTCGAATTTAGGTGGGGATTCTCGGGAGTTTCCCGAATCAAATAACAAAAACTAAACATTCGCATCACCGAGAATTAGTTTGAAGATTGTCGAAATTCAGAGATTACAATAATAATGTTTACGATAAAATGTACTTTTCGTCATACTGACAACGATAGGAATATTGTCGAGTTTTCTTGTGCATTCTTGACAATGTTAGGGCCCCCTCAATCGCGGGGCCCCGGTGCACAGCATCCGCCGCCCCCCCCCCCCCGATGGCCGGCCCTGACCCGAAAATGTGTTATCGTAAATGGAAAGCCATGTTGACTAGATTAGAGTTGTTCTTGATCTATTGTTCTCTTATACTACAGAGGCACTTAGATCAAAACGAACGAGTTAACGTAAGCATAATTTTTAAAAATTTCATAAAAAGATGATGATATATTATCGAATATCTAGACTTAAATTAATAACGTAATGGCCGGATGGCCAAGCGGTCAAGGTGGCAGCCCACCCCCTTAGGACTCCCGGGATCGAATCCGGACGGGTAAAAAAAAAAAAACCCAGGAATTTTTCAGGGGGTGATCCGACCGGATTTGTTCGGCCCCCGTCCCTCACCATCCGGCCGCCCCATTGTGGGTTTGGCACGAACCCATAATGGGTTTGCTGAAAAAGGCCCTCAGCGTCCACAGGGTGGAAAAAGTTTTTTTAAAAAAAAGTAGTAACGCAAGAGAGAATGAAAAAATTAAATTTTAGTATAAGAATTGTAATGCATTCAAATTACTGCATTTTGAAATGACTTTTTATTGAAAAATATTTAAATTTACATTTTGAAAATGACAGTGTAATTTTTTTCCATAAAATCGACACAAATAACACTTTATTTTATTAGTAATAATTATAATCTTCATCTCATATCGTTCGTGTTATCACTGTGAAGTATCAGTTTAAGTTTTAGTTTTGGTTTGATATAGTAATATATTAACGTTTCGCCTCGAAGTAACAAATACTGTAATTACAGATTTGTTAACAGACACAGGTAAGGTCATTTTTTATGTTAAAATTAATTTCACCAAATCTTTCAATAATGGATTTAAGTTTTAAAATAATTAATTAATTAATTTTAATTTTGAATAATCTGTCTATTATTACAAATAATTTTTAATTTTTGTATGTAATTATAATTATAATGAAAAAAAATTATTCTGTAATCTCTATTTTATAAATTTAGTGCAAAATATAAGCTTATAGTTTTTCGTAATAATAATATAAATAATTGCACTTAAATAAGCATTTACCTTCATTGGAATTAGATGATAATTGAGAAGGGAAAGCATGAACATATCGCTTGTGCCAACGATAGATCTGACACTTAGCGGTATTAGAATGAACTACATAATGGCAGCTGCTATGGGTATAAAGTAACTGGCGTCTAATTACAGAACGATTCCGTAGCTGTAGTTTTGTTTTTTACCACGAGATGGCGGTACTTCGTGACGTCACGTATCTCAACAGGCATTATTCTAATTTACAGTCAGTTGTAACGTCACTGAATCACATGACTGAACGCAAGCGGTGTAAATACATCACAGTCAGAATTAATTTATTACAAACAAAATTTGTTACTGTTCGTTTCTTGAACGACAAATTTGTATTTGTCTAATACTCAATGTTTAAAAGATGATTATTGTTCACTATTTTTATTAAAATATTTAAAATTATACAGTATATTATAAAAGTTATTCTAAGAATATATAGACTTTCGTTCTTAAATTCATTTAATCTCAAGATTTTCCTGCTGAATTTTCAATCTCTTACTCGAAATTTTTCTTTTGTATTACTTAATAAAATTATTCATTGCTTGTTAGAAATAATTTAAACGTTTTATATTAGAAAATTTGCAATATTTTATTTTACAATTAGACCCTGTACACACTAGGCGTTTTTCAACGCGCGTTTAAAAGAACCAAGAGTTCTATGTAGCCGTACACACTCAAAAGCCAAGCGCGCGTTAAACGCGCGTTTTGCGAGCGCTTATAGATTTTTGTTAAAACGCGCGTTTTGCGAGCGCTTTACGGGCGCTTTGAGATATATGTGCTNACAAAAAGAACTTGAAACTGTCTTGTGCCAACAAGCAAGTGTAATAAACAGTGGTGATATGGATCATTCATATTTGTGAAAACTTAAGTTTATGAGAGATTTTAACTTTCATATTGTATTTAGAATATATTAGAATGTAAATAAAACAAAATCCTATAATTTGTTTAAAATTTCAGTCTTTCATTTTTTCAATCATATTCCAATCTTCACAAACCAATTTTAATATGTTCTTTTGTATTTAAATTTAAAAGGAAATATTTTAAAAATTTAATAAATTACTCTATAATTTTAGCTCAAATTTTATTTGGATAATTCAGATTTTAATCGATTGAACTAAAGTTAACTATATCAGGGTTAGGTTTTTTTTTAAATCTCGTGAAAACCAAATAAGGATGCCTATGGAGAAAATTGAGTTTGGTTTTGTGGAACATTTCAAAGATAAACGTTAAGGCCCTGTACACACTAGGCGTTTTTCAACGCGCGTTAAACGCTCGTCGAACGCCGAGCTAACGCGCGTTAGCTCGGCGTTCGACGAGCGTTTAACGCGCGTTGAAAAACGCCTAGTGTGTACAGGGCCTTAACGTTTATCTTTGAAATGTTCCACAAAACCAAACTCAATTTTCTCCATAGGCATCCTTATTTGGTTTTCACGAGATTTAAAAAAAAACCTAACCCTGATATAGTTAACTTTAGTTCAATCGATTAAAATCTGAATTATCCAAATAAAATTTGAGCTAAAATTATAGAGTAATTTATTAAATTTTTAAAATATTTCCTTTTAAATTTAAATACAAAAGAACATATTAAAATTGGTTTGTGAAGATTGGAATATGATTGAAAAAATGAAAGACTGAAATTTTAAACAAATTATAGGATTTTGTTTTATTTACATTCTAATATATTCTAAATACAATATGAAAGTTAAAATCTCTCATAAACTTAAGTTTTCACAAATATGAATGATCCATATCACCACTGTTTATTACACTTGCTTGTTGGCACAAGACAGTTTCAAGTTCTTTTTGTTCACCAGCTGATGGTTTAACCAACCTAGGCTTCTTGGCTTTGTTTTTTTGTGGAATAGAATCTCTTTTGAGGTATAATTTTTTTATTCCATGGTTGGGATTCTTCACTCTTCTTTATCAGTGTTATATCAGGAGTATTCTTTCTCATTTTTATTAATTTAAGTGCAGATTTAAGATGCTTGCAAACATCCTGTGCAACTGCCTCAGGGACTTCTCCCTGCATATCTGCAATAGCTTCTACTACCTGATTTGCTAATGATACTATATGTGCAGTAGAAGAAGATTGTTCTGGCTTGTAAGTGGCAGAGAAAGATTTAATGTGAACTCTATTTAGTTCTTCAATTACATTGCTGTAATCTTCCTTTACAACTTGTTTCTTCTTAATGCAGTCATATTCTGCCACTGCATGAATGTGCTTGCAGAGATTTCCATGAAGTGCATTGTCATAGCAAGTGCACGTGTATCCTTTTATACAAGCATAACATACAAAACACCTAACCACACATAACTGAGTACATTCATGGTCTACATGGTTCACATGATATGTTACTTCAGTATTTGATGCTGATCTTACATTCCAGGAATCTTTATTATCAACTGAAACAACGGAAGAGATTATTTTACATCCTTCATTGTGTAGCTTAGAAATATTTGCCATCTTTTTGCTGATCTTTCCTTTATGAAATTTTCTAATTTCATCAAACTCCTTGTCCAGAAGAAATTCCTGCAAAACAGATATGCATCTGTCCATTCTTTTGGTCTCTCTGCCAAGCATGTAGTTGTATTTAAGGTTTCTGTGAAAATTTTCTAGATGCATGTTTGTATTGATTCGCAGACCTACTCTAAAGCAGTATGCCCACTGCTGTGTTCTATTGGCATAGTACTGCATCAGATAAGCCCGGAATCTTTCAGTATCTTCACAGCCTTCTAGCTCTTCAAGAAGAGCAGAGAACATCTTTAAAAATGTTTTCATCAAGTTGCAACTGACAAGTTTTTAAGGCTTCATATATTTTTTGTTTTTTTACTTTGTCAGTTATAGTGTTAAGCTTTCCTTGCCATGCTCTGTCAACGTGCCAGGAACAAAGTAAGTGGTGAGATGGTGGNCTAAAATTTATTGTTGTGTATTAAATATTTTTTATTAATAAAAATTTAAGATTTGTTTTAGTTTTTCACATTATTTAGTTTTGTTTTATTTATTGTTTTATATTTTTCGTGTGCTCTATTTCTAGTGTGAGAAAGGGGGGCCCGTAAGAAGAAAATGTCTAGGGCTCCAAAATGGGTTAATCCGGCCCTGTGTTCCTATATTTCACTTTTCCGTAAAAACTACACATCGCACGTGAATGGTAATTGTATGTGGTGGTAGCCCCAAGTCTCCATTCGTGCATAGGTGTGGTCGCGTCTCGATAGCTATAAGGGTGCGGGAGATATGAGGCTGAAAGTGGCTTTCTATTTAGAATGTTTTGTTCGAATTTTGTTCGATTATAGAACGATTGTAAACGTTCCAGAAACGTTGAAAATAGTTCGTTTAACTAAACGTAAAAATTCTCTAATTAGTCTGGAAATTCCGTTTTCACAGAATGCAAGAATTAGGTCCCAATTCTTGCATTCTGTGAAAACGGGTAAGATTACCTATAATGTAATTATCTTAATCTTCACTATCGTTACTTTTTAAAAACCCAGCGAAGCGGGTCCTTGCAGCTAGATTCTAGATTACTCAGAAAAACAGTCTTTTATACCGTGTTTCCCCGAAAATAAGACATCCGCAGAAAATAAGACCTAGCACAGATTTTGCTGAATTGCGAAATATAAGACCTCCCCCTGAAAGTAAGACCTAGCGAAGTTTTTTTTTTAGTCGTAACGGTCATCGACAGATGGTTGAAAGTACAGCCACTGATTGGTCAGCAGACAATTACGCCACACGGCATGATTTGCATAAGACTATGGCTTGGGAATCACAGATTTGCATAATGTTATCGCTGGTGATCGCTAATTGGTCGGCTGGGAATCACGCCACATCACATTTGCATAGTGCTACGGTTCAGTAAGCACTAATTGGTCATCGAGCTCGATGTGGACACTATAAAAAGGTTAAGTTGAATGTGTCGCAAGGTGTTCTCTCGAACCTGTTTAGCGTATTGTTCAACAATAAATGTGAATTCGTCTTCATGGAAATATAAGACATCCCCTGAAAATAAGACCTAGTGCATTTTTTAGAGCAAAAATTAATATAAGACACTGTCTTATTTTCGGGGAAACACGGTATATATAAAAAAAACGTCATATTACATACAAATAAAAACCCAGCGAAGCGGGTCCTTGCAGCTAGTTAAAAAATAAAATTATGCTGTATTGTTGTCAGTCAACATTACCTTTTTATTATTAGCTTGAGGATTTATTTTATGTTTGAAACTAAAATTACTGTAAATAAGAGAATAAAAACAATTGCCACATACGGTTTGATTTTTATTAATGTATTTATCAAATGCCATTCGTTTCTTTTATTACAAAATATCTGTAATGTAGCCAGAAAAAATTGAACTCGTACTTTGAAATACTTAAATTTGAGAAATATTTTTCATTCAAAAAGGTTTAACTTGCTTTTTGTATTTTCGTTTTTATTTTACTGCCATTAAATAATAATAAATTCAAAATGTAAGAAAGTATACTTTTTTGTTATCAGATTTAATAAAAATAATTTACTAAAATTATTTTGTTATTTTGTTTGTAATTGATATTTATCAAACAAATAACTCATATTCAAAAAAGTTACAACGCAGAAACAGTCATCTGCTTTGTTTTACCCCATTTGCTAGTAAGCCATTACGCATTACACGAAATATATAAGTTTGCATTTTGTGTGTTGCATTGCACGAAGTTTCGTTAGACAGATACTGAAATACTCATTAGTTTCAACAGAAACAAGTTAGGATTTCTTGAAATGAACAGAAAAACTTGACAGTTTCTAAAACAAATGTGTGTTACAAGATGCACTAGTGCTTCAATAAATGGCTAGTCGTTTCTTGAAATGACAAATTTCGTTATAGGACTATACTATATAAGGAAAAGTTGTTAAAATCGTACTACTTAAAAAAATTAATTCTCTAAGAAATGTACACTGTAAACATCGTCATATTGCAGTTTTAATCATATTTTTAATTTATTGGGCTGCAATTTGAAAAAAATTGTAGACCTATAAATTTCCACTGTCATCTGTCTTCCTTCTTCCTTAATCTCGAAAAGTAGATAGATAGATTAAAGCCGAGACTAGATATGGAAAGCTAACAATAAACTTCCTGTTACAACCGGAAGTCACTTACTTTAATTCAAAGATTTTCCTCTGATAGGCATGACTCTATTGTAACAGGAAAGTACGATGTACAGGGCAAGGCATATTAAAAAGTTGAGAACATTGTGACGGTGTCACAATAAATAATTGTTCGTCCTTCTATATGACGATAAAATAGTTGATGTATTAATTTATATAATGTTAGGTTGATAGATGTTTTGCCTGTATTAAGAATAATTTAATCAAACTACAGGAAATCCTTGTTAGTTCGAAATTCGGGGACGAAATATTCGCGACTTAGAAATACGGTATGTGAATCTCTGATAATTCGATTTAATATGCCAAATGCCATGTAACTGACGTAATTTATTAAACAAACAGAATACGGTTACTTATACAGAATGTTATTTTCATTAATATAAACTACAGGTAAATAACACGTATCCGGTGAGAATCTCGCAAGTCGTTAGATAGGTTTGATTAAAGTAAAGCAGTTTCCTCGAAATGTAACCTAAATTATTTTTAAAGTGGCTCAAAAAAGTAAGTTCACCGAATGTAGTGGACTAGAACCTTACATATATCTCAATCTGGTATCGTAGCCAAATCTTGAAATTTCGAAACACAGTTATATTTTGAGATAAGAAAGAGGAAAAAGTAGATCATGTATAAGGTGACACCCGAAACAGGGCCGGCCTTCTCTATAAAGGGGCCCGGGTGCAAGAAACTATTTGGGTACTACATTTTTTGTAAAATAAAAAAAATTACAAACACAAACATATATTAATGCATGTTTATTTAAAGCGTGATTTTGTTCTTGCTAATACATGAATTACTTCAGGAAAATTATAATTTTTGCAATTTCTTTTTTTCAATGCTTAATATAGCAATTGCATTAAGCGTTCTGCACACATGCTGGATCGAAATAATTCTTTATTAATTTTAATTTGCTGAAAGAGCGCTCAGCACTTGCTATAGTAACTGGCAACGCAAAGAAAAGTTTTAACACAGTTAATACATTTAGAAATAACTCATTATAATTATTATTTAGTATGTATTGCATATGTCTTGTGTGTTATTTACATCTCTTTCATTCAAAATCAAATCCCGTAGCAAACCAATTTCCTGGAATAGGTTTTCATCTAGGGGAGATCCTTCTACTTTGGGACGCTTTTCTTTAAACCTTTATAATTTAAGTTCAAATTGATCTTTAGCTATGACTATTGAATATTTCTATTAGTAATTGATAACATCATTAAATATGGTGCAACACTTGACCCTATGCTATTTTATTTATGAGAAAATGTCAAATAATTATTTGCAGATATTTGTCCCAAGGTACAATCATGGATTGTACCTCGGGACACCAATGTTTGTACCTTGGGACACGAACAATCCTAACATTTTTGTAAATCTTAACTTCCGCCAGATGAAAAAATAGTTTATCCAAGTCTTTTCCCTTATAACAATATTGGCTTTATCAGTTAACAAAAATGTTTCATATGCTGGAAATGCAGGTAAGTATAAAGTTTAAATGTTCTGTAGAAGCATTTTAATGATTAAAAATCAAAGATAATCTCATTTTTGTATTAAGGAAAACAATAGTCATTACAAATATAGGTCATAAACATTACTACTTACTAATTTTTTTAGAATTAATATCGCATTTCTGACAGTAATTTTCAAAAAAGGTGCAATCTTCGCGCACCCAGAATCGACAGGTAACGCATTGAATCCAGCCTTCTGTGCTCGAAGTAGTAAAATAATTTTCATCGCATCCTACA
>NW_019384983.1:480162-503695 GCF_000671375.1 Centruroides sculpturatus | reverse complement strand
ACAATGAAGGATGTAAAATAATCTCTTCCGTTGTTTCAGTTGATAATAAAGATTCCTGGAATGTAAGATCAGCATCAAATACTGAAGTAACATATCATGTCAACCGTGTAGACCATGAATGTACTCAATTATGTGTGGTTAGGTGTTTTGCATGTTATGCTTGTATAAAAGGATACACGTGCACTTGCTATGACAATGCACTTCATGGAAATCTCTGCAAGCACATTCATGCAGTGGCAGAATATGACTGCATTAAGAAGAAACAAGTTGTAAAGGAAGATTACAGCAATGTAATTGGCAGAAATATGGAAATTGAAGAACTAAATAGAGTTCACATTAAATCTTTCTCTGCCACTTACAAGCCAGAACAATCTTCTTCTACTGCACATATAGTATCATTAGCAAATCAGGTAGTAGAAGCTATTGCAGATATGCAGGGAGAAGTCCCTGAGGCAGTTGCACAGGATGTTTGCAAGCATCTTAAATCTGCACTTAAATTAATACAAATGGGAAAGAATACTCCTGATATAACACTGATAAAGAAGAGTGAAGAATCCCAACCATGGAATAAAAAAATTATACCTCAAAAGAGATTCTATTCCACAAAAAAACAAAGCCAAGAAGCCTAGGTTGGTTAAACCATCAGCTGGTGAACAAAAAGAACTTGAAACTGTCTTGTGCCAACAAGCAAGTGTAATAAACAGTGGTGATATGGATCATTCATATTTGTGAAAACTTAAGTTTATGAGAGATTTTAACTTTCATATTGTATTTAGAATATATTAGAATGTAAATAAAACAAAATCCTATAATTTGTTTAAAATTTCAGTCTTTCATTTTTTCAATCATATTCCAATCTTCACAAACCAATTTTAATATGTTCTTTTGTATTTAAATTTAAAAGGAAATATTTTAAAAATTTAATAAATTACTCTATAATTTTAGCTCAAATTTTATTTGGATAATTCAGATTTTAATCGATTGAACTAAAGTTAACTATATCAGGGTTAGGTTTTTTTTTAAATCTCGTGAAAACCAAATAAGGATGCCTATGGAGAAAATTGAGTTTGGTTTTGTGGAACATTTCAAAGATAAACGTTAAGGCCCTGTACACACTAGGCGTTTTTCAACGCGCGTTAAACGCTCGTCGAACGCCGAGCTAACGCGCGTTAGCTCGGCGTTCGACGAGCGTTTAACGCGCGTTGAAAAACGCCTAGTGTGTACAGGGCCTTAACGTTTATCTTTGAAATGTTCCACAAAACCAAACTCAATTTTCTCCATAGGCATCCTTATTTGGTTTTCACGAGATTTAAAAAAAAACCTAACCCTGATATAGTTAACTTTAGTTCAATCGATTAAAATCTGAATTATCCAAATAAAATTTGAGCTAAAATTATAGAGTAATTTATTAAATTTTTAAAATATTTCCTTTTAAATTTAAATACAAAAGAACATATTAAAATTGGTTTGTGAAGATTGGAATATGATTGAAAAAATGAAAGACTGAAATTTTAAACAAATTATAGGATTTTGTTTTATTTACATTCTAATATATTCTAAATACAATATGAAAGTTAAAATCTCTCATAAACTTAAGTTTTCACAAATATGAATGATCCATATCACCACTGTTTATTACACTTGCTTGTTGGCACAAGACAGTTTCAAGTTCTTTTTGTTCACCAGCTGATGGTTTAACCAACCTAGGCTTCTTGGCTTTGTTTTTTTGTGGAATAGAATCTCTTTTGAGGTATAATTTTTTTATTCCATGGTTGGGATTCTTCACTCTTCTTTATCAGTGTTATATCAGGAGTATTCTTTCCCATTTGTATTAATTTAAGTGCAGATTTAAGATGCTTGCAAACATTCTGTGCAATTGTCTCAGGGACTTCGCCCTGCATATCTGCAATAGCTCCTACTACATGATTTGCTAATGATACTATATGTGCAGTAGAAGAAGATTGTTCTGGCTTGTAAGTGGCAGAGAAAGATTTAATGTGAACTCTATTTAGTTCTTCAATTTCCATATTTCTGCCAATTACATTGCTGTAATCTTCCTTTACAACTTGTTTCTTCTTAATGCAGTCATATTCTGCCACTGCATGAATGTGCTTGCAGAGATTTCCATGAAGTGCATTGTCATAGCAAGTGCACGTGTATCCTTTTATACAAGCATAACATACAAAACACCTAACCACACATAACTGAGTACATTCATGGTCTACATGGTTCACATGATATGTTACTTCAGTATTTGATGCTGATCTTACATTCCAGGAATCTTTATTATCAACTGAAACAACGGAAGAGATTATTTTACATCCTTCATTGTGTAGCTTAGAAATATTTGCCATCTTTTTGCTGATCTTTCCTTTATGAAATTTTCTAATTTCATCAAACTCCTTGTCCAGAAGAAATTCCTGCAAAACAGATATGCATCTGTCCATTCTTTTGGTCTCTCTGCCAAGCATGTAGTTGTATTTAAGGTTTCTGTGAAAATTTTCTAGATGCATGTTTGTATTGATTCGCAGACCTACTCTAAAGCAGTATGCCCACTGCTGTGTTCTATTGGCATAGTACTGCATCAGATAAGCCCGGAATCTTTCAGTATCTTCACAGCCTTCTAGCTCTTCAAGAAGAGCAGAGAACATCTTTAAAAATGTTTTCATCAAGTTGCAACTGACAAGTTTTTAAGGCTTCATATATTTTTTGTTTTTTTACTTTGTCAGTTATAGTGTTAAGCTTTCCTTGCCATGCTCTGTCAACGTGCCAAGAACAAAGTAAGTGGTGAGATGGTGGACCCATGACTTCCTTCCATGCATTAAAAAACTTAATGTCATCATCACTCATAAACACTTTACAGTGAATTTCACCTACTATTTTTTTTAATGAATGCAAAAATTTACTTAAAATGACTGTGTTAACTGTGGAGCTTATGCAGAAAGCAACAGGTACACCTTCTTCATAATTATCTACAACAAGGAGTGTGGTTAATTCAAAGCCATAACCAGTGACACCATGTGTAGAATCTATACAAATACGATCATTACCATGAAGCTCCAGCATCCTTCTCTGGAAAGGAGTCATAAAAGCTAGCACAAAATCTTCCTTTCTTAGTCCTTCTTCACAATCATCCTGCTTCTTGTACATCAGGATGCTATCTCCTCTGCCATTTTTTTGCATATCATTTACCCATGTTTCCATGCTTACAATGTCACTTTCATGTATTTCATTCAGAAATTGAGTGGAGATTCCAAAACTTGTACAAATATTATGGAGATCTTTATTTGAGATGAGATGCTTCCTTTCAATATCATTTTCCACTGACAGCTTATCTCTCAATATTCTCCTCTTGCTGATACCTTGTGATAATTTTCCTAAAATGAAAAAACATTTTTGTTATTAATAATCATTGAATATTTTTCCAAGATCATATGGGGTGATCAGCCTTAACACAAAATGTAATGAATTTAATATTTAACTGTTCACTTAAAAATGAGAAGTATGTGAATTTTATAGAAATCTAACCAAAGAGAAATGTAACAGGAAATGAGACACTCAGTCTAAAAGATGTGTATACACAGTTTCTGTACATAAGATATATGAAAGAAAATGGGAATGACAATTTTAAGTTGCTGTGACCCTAAGTACTACTTCGTTTATGTAATATAAGGTACTTAATGTTTCCAAAATTATTACCTGCTATTTCTTGTCGTGTTTCATTAAGTAGTGGGATATGTCCAAGTTTGAAATCATGACCATAATGAGGTTTGATGTAAGTTACTTGTACATTATTTCTTCCTTCTAGCACATTCATTGCTGAGGTGCAGTGATCTTGAATTTTACAGGATTCTAGACATCTATTAGGTCGTTTACTCTGTAGCTGTTCATATCGTTTTCTTCCAGTCCTGTTACAATAGAAATAATATTTGTTTTCTCCTGTTGACTTTTTTGTGCGAGGCCCACAAGGTGCAGAATATTTAGAGATGGTTCTCAATTCCTCTGTCACTTTCCATTCATAGAAATCTGTCAAATAAGTAATATTTTTATTTACTACTGAATGAGCTGTTAACATTCATGAAAACAATTATTTTAAAACATATTAATTAAATACAGCATTTTTAAGATTTCAGAACAGAATTTACTTACCCTTCATATTTTTAAATTCCAGCTTCTCAACTTCAAAAGCAAATCCATGTACTTTCTCCAAATGTTCTCGTAATTGATGAGAAGTAAAAAATCCTTCGGAGCATGAGGTCTCGCGACAGAATATAGTTTTTTTTTTTCCACAATGACTTGCTTATGAACTAATCTTACATGCTTGTTAAGATTTCCCTTCGAGGAGAAAGGCTTATCGCAATAATAACAAGTATTTTCTATGTCGTTCAATGCAGTAATATTCTCCATAGCGATTTTTTACCTACAACTGTAGCAAGAATAATTTAAAACCAATTATCAATGTTAAAGGATGAGTTTAAAACTAAAATATTGACAAAAGAAAATTTCATAAACACCATACAGCACGACGTATAGACGATCTGAATGTCACGATACTAGTGGCATCTCGTGGTAAAATCCAGAACTACGGCTACGGAATCGTTCTGTAATTAGACGCCAGTATAAAGTATGGGGTCTGTTAGAACCGCTTTACCTAATTTCTAAGCGGAGTGATTCGGAGAAAAAGCCAACAAGCTAGAGTCTCCACATTAATAAGACAAGAAAGAAAGAAAGAATTAGAAAGTGTTAAACATACAATGGTAAATAATAAGTATTGCTGTGTTTTTGGATGTAAGTCTAAAGATTCACCAAATTCAGTAGATATGCACACATTAATCCCAAAAAGATAACTTTAGTTTTATTTCCCACTTTTTTCGCAATAATTTATCACTTCAGTTTCACCAATATCTAATTTTGTTGAGCTTAAACTTCTATTTTCACAAATGTTTTCAACCTATTTAATATAGGCCATCGTCAGGTTTAATATTATAAATGTTCCAAAATGGAACGTATCGTTTTCGAACATTTTACATACTTAAAATTCAAAAATATAATTGGCTGTAACTATAGATTACCACCTATGAAATTTCGGGATTATGAGTAGGCTATATATTTGAACTCGTCTCGGTCCCCGAGTTCAAATATATACTCAAAGTTCCGAAATTTCATAGGTGGTAATCTATAGTACAGCCAAAATTCCTTTTGAATGATCAGTTTTACTCTTTCTTTTGCTCTAGATTCCGCTCGATCCGCCAATGAAATGCGACCAAATGCATTCAAACCTACGAGACTGCCCAATTGCATAAATTCAAACGTGTCATCATTTGCACCGCTTTATAATTGTTGTGATTAATAGGATTAGATTAAAGGACTTTAAATTTTTGAGTGCTATTCGTACATATCAAAACAATAAGCAAATAATCAAGTTGGCGGTAATAAACTCGATCATTTAGTGGTCTAAAACTCGCTTAACTGGAAATTGTTTAGAACTATTTTTAATCGTTCTTAAAACAGTTGCATGTTATTGTTAGTGATTCGGTCGGCTTTAATGAAGCAACGAACCCGTAACCTTTGAGCCATCCTCATATTGCATAATAAACTTAATGAATGTTGATCATTTGTTATTAAAGCATACAATTTTATCTTATTCATATTACACCATATCATAACGTATTTTGTCTGTAGGTTAAGAATGGCTTCTTGGCAAAATGAACATCTCTTCCTATCCACAAAACTGGAATATTTGATGAAGTCCAAATGTCTGTCTGATGTAATATTCGTTGTGGGCAAGCCTCCTGAACAAGTCCAATTTCCTTCTCATAAACTTCTCCTTAGTATCTACAGTGATGTACTTCAGGCCATGTTTTGTAATTATTCGGAGACGAATAACGCAGCTGTTCAGATTATCAACGTCGAGGATACAGAAGTGAATATTTTTGAACAACTGCTCATGTAAGTAGTAAAAATATACTCGACCATTCCCACTCCAACCTTGAAAAATTTTATTTTAAATACAGTCGACCCCTTATAACACTGTTGATTATTCCGTTTTATATGAATTCCATGTTGTACGAGTCACTTAGATTTTACAAATACGTATGCCGGGCTGTGAACGGCTCACATATTTGTAAAATCTAAGTGACTCGTACAACATGGAATTCGTATAAAACGGAATAATCAACAGAGTTATAGGGGGTCGACTATATATTAAAATTACTGTATTTGTATTTTCTTTTCAGATTTATTTACACAGAAAAGATTGATGTCGATTATTTACCCGACGTATTTAAAGTTTATTATTTAGCAGAAAAATACAATATATATCCTTTAATGTTCCATTGTATGACAATAATGGAAGCGGAACTCGCTGCAGATAATGTTTGTATTGCCTATCACATATCACTTCTTAATAAAGACAAAGATTTGGCTAAAAACTGTGCAGAAATAATAAAAAATGAAACGGTAGCAGTGCTGAATTCTAACGCTTTTTTGAAATCATCTGTTGAAGTAGTGGAAAAAATCGTATCTTTCGATTTTCTTAAAATCCCAAATGAACTTTTTCTCTTTGAAGCCATTCTGAAATGGGTTAAAGAATTTGCTAAGAGAAAATGTAAAACACCAATACCTAGTGTTTCAAGAAAGATATTGAGATGTATTTTGCCTCATATAAGATTTCTTACCATGACTCGTGATGAACTATTTAGCAGTCCGGCATCGAGCGAAATTTTGCTAAAGGAGGAGATCGCGGCCATAGCTATGCATATATCCCATCCAAAACTGTTTCCTGCTTTGCCAAAATGGTGCAACTGGAAGTATAAAAATAGAATTGAAGAGGATAAAATAGTTGAAAAGTCGTTTAAATTTTGCAATTCATACAAATTAGATAACAAACTTTCGAACGGAGATGCAAAAATAATTATGAAATGTTTCATTAAGCCATATGTGACAGATATTAAATTGAATGTTCTCACTTTATGCTGTGAAAAATTGACAAATGCTCCAGACATCTATATTGGCGAACAAACTGAAACTCCTCGATTGGCAGAGTTTAAGGAAGCGAAAAATGATAAATCCGATTCAAAATATACGATTGAATTTATAAAACCAATTACAATGAAGAAGAATTTGAATTACTATGTCAAAGTATTAAGTAAAGAATCCGTGATCGTGTGCGAAGAATCGATTTGCTGCGATAAATTATATAATGCTTTCTATCTGGGTGTAATTTATGTTCAGAATAGTAATTGTCATTTGTGTAGCATTTCGTTTTCAGTTGTTAAAGAAAATAATTTCAAAGATTTACAAAATAATAAAGAGAAACCTATAATGAACGAAAACATAATAGTTAAAAATGCTATTGATACAGGAGTATTGTTAAATAATCACAAATCTTCTAGCAAAGCAGAAAAGCCTCTTCTGAATAACAACAATTTTTCAACTATTTCAATCCCTGATATTACTAAATTGAGGAAACCTCAAATATTACAATTGGATGACCAAGCGCTTAAACTTGACTCTACCACGCAGGAAGAACGCAATGCGCACCTCGTAGAAGCCATGAAAAAGTTGTCGATGGTAATCCCTTCCCAAATACCTGTAAGCCTGACCGATACACCCAAAGGCTTGTTTAACGAAAATCAGCACTAACGTAAGAAAACAAGACTACAATGCGCCAACGCAACGCAATCATAGACTACAGACGACATGATGAAATTGCATTGATCATGGAGGTGATGCTGGAACTTTACCTGGCGCCGTTCTCATGTAGCTTAAAAAAGGATGATTACCTACAAAAAACGACAAAATTTCCTAGCTATGGTGATTTCTAGTAACTGTGAACGAATCAAAAGGCTGCAATTCGCGCTTAAAAAAAAGTGGAATATTGCAAGAAATTCACGACTTTCTAGTAAAAAAAGATTAACGAGAACATTTATTAGCTTACATACATACGACTTGAATCTTACACAAAAGGCATCTGCTATCATGAACAATTGACGAAATAAAAGTATACATTTATCAGATAATAGACAAAGACTCAGTTTGTAAGCAATTTACCTTTTGTATATACAACTGACAAGGTTATCTTTCAAATTATAAACAGACTCGATCCTGAGCGGTCTTTTTACAAAAAATGAACAGATAGCGCCTAACTCAAGCGCGGTTTACAATAACGAATATGATTAATCTTAATACTAGCTCAGTTGTTATTTGGAGTTGCATGTCGGGTAAAGGACCAGGCATCTGGTTGATGCAGGAATGAATAGTCAAGCTGTTCATTCTTACATTAATTCCCAGATATACGTTTACGTTTTGGAGAAATTTCTTACTCCATCCATCGAAAATATGTTTGGTGGTAATGATATCATTTTCCAAAATGACAACGCGTCTTGTCATAGGGCTCGAACCGCTAACAATTCCTTCACCAACAAAACTTCAATACAATACAAAGAAATGTAAACGATTGGAATATTTTTATTGTATCAATAATATCTAATATCGTTTAGTTATCTAAATGCTATATTTGCTAAATAAAAAATGCAAAATATCCGAGTTTTTATGAGTTTTTACTGAAAGTTCGTTGGATTGATTTTTAGTCTGAATAGTAATAATGGTGAGTGAATATTTTTTATAAAATAAAAAGTGATGTTGCTATTGATGGAAAAGTTACGAGAATCCTTACATATATCCAAAGACTACGAGGAACGTCCAGAAATTAACTTTCGATTAGAAAAGAACAGAATTTAGTGATATATCGCTTAATATGAAATTAGAGAATTGAAGTATTTAGGGAATTAAATAAAATTCCACTAATCTGACTATTAAAAAAACTTAAAATTGAATTTTTGCGTACTGCTATGATAATTTGAAGACCTATTAATGTATACGAAGTTTCAGAATTGTAGGCAAAATAGTCCTGAAATGGGTCTTTCTGTATTGAGTGGATTGATGGGATAAGAAAACACAACACTTGGACCAGTTAGCATAGAGTCCATTGTAACATTAAAGTTCTTACGAGACCAAAATTCGGGACTGGATTTGCACATAAGCTAAACGAACTGCTGCTTAGGTCCTCACAATTTTATATTTATCATTTAATTAGATTAATTTGTTAAATAAAATCATATTGCTAAATTAACATTACTGCATAACTTTTGAAGGCACCTATAATTTTTTTACTCGTTAATCTTTTTTACGAACAGACCCATAACAAAAAACAAGTTTGTTTTTATTTATATTTTGTATTTTGATAACACTAACCGAAACAGTAAACTGCCATTTAATGCACGTTACTGGACATTTTAAATATCCGGTAACGAGTTGCATAAGTTTCCTGACAAGAGTTAAAATTGTGTGTGGCGCCAGAAGATAAAGTTTTTAAATATAAAATCTTTAAATATTTTAAATAAGATAAAATAAGTTCTTAAATAAAATCTCATTTTTAAATAAAATGAGATTTAAGAACTTATATCATTAAGTATGTTAAAAAGGCAAAAGACTAAATTTTTAGATTGTAGATGATTTTTTCAGAATTATTATAAATGCTAATTAACGATTAAACTTTTCATTAAGTTCGACCCTTCGCGGGATATTACATCTTACCTCTTCTCTCCCCACTCCTTGACGTTTAACCATCAAAATTTGATAGCATCAATGTTCCTTCTATACAAGTTACCATGTCAAATTTTTTGTTTTTTCCTTATCTTTTACACCGTCCTGAGATATTAAACTAAATATACGCCATTTTTTGTTCAGGGTTCTCAAAACGTCGATATTTTCAAAAAATCCAGTAACGAGTTGCTTAACTTTCCCAGCTGTTAAAAAATTTAAATGTTTATTATGTGGTGGCGCCATCTATTACGAAATTTTGTTATAAACTTTGCCATTTTATAATTTTAATTGAGGGTAACGACGAGTTTCATGAAATTTTAAATGCTAATGAGCAATTTTTTTATTGTGACATAGTCACAATGCCGGGCTGCAATTTTTAATCATACTTTTAATTTATTTAACTTCAAATATATGTTTCTCCACATCAAATTAATACTGTAATGTCTTGCCCCTGTACAGTACATAATACGTTTCCGTTAGATGACCGGCACAACTCCACTGCTAACTCTTTTCAGGGGAAAATTTGAATTGAAATAACGTGATTTCCAGTTTGCATCGGAAGTTCGTGTATAGTATATAATCTTTCCAAGTCTGGTCTTGAATTTCACTTATCTAACACTGTTCTCGAGATTAAGGAACGACAGTGGGAATTTATAGGTCTATAAATATTTGAACACCAAAGAAAGTTACCCAGATTAAACGATTTGGTAAGAATCGTGTTGGAAAAAATTTGACTAAAATTAACAATTTATACGACGTGTAATTACATAATTAATAATTAAACAGAACTCATTTAAATTAAAATGTGACAATTAAGAAAATTCGCCGACTAAATACAGAACATGGATATTGCAGATGTATTAAATTTTTTCTTTTCCCCGTCACTCTCTCTTTTATGTAAATACTAGCAGACCCCACCACGCGTTGTTGTGGCTCAAAATGTATCTATTATAAATTTATAACACTTCCCCGTGGGGGGGAATTTTTCGAAAAATTTTTTCTTAGTGTACATTCTGTTGACGTACCCTATTAAAACGCAAAAACCGCATCTAAAATAGTATAAATAGAAGCAGAGTTCTTTACGGTAAGCCTTAATCCTAACCATCTCCCTTCAGTGGGGGGAATTTCGACACGTATACAGGTATACCTCGCCTTACGTCGGTAATTGGTTCCAGGAGAACGACGTAAGTCGAATTTACTTGTCTCCGAATCTACTTACCACTAGGCTAAACCGTAAATTACCATTCCCGGTTCTGTATTTTATCTATTAATGCATTTTTAATATATGGTTAATAAAAATCTATTTTAAGCTTACAAACAAACGAATTTTAGTTTTTTAATATAGTACAGAAAAAAGTAATCTAAATTCACGAATGCATGTACTGGTACTGTAAATACAGTACATACTGTACTTGTATATATTTTAATGTGATTTTATGTGCTTTAAACGTTTTTCTAGTGAAATTACGACTTCAATATTTGTGGCGGACAGACGTAAAGTCGAGTAAAATGACTTAAACTTGATTTTTATTTTTCCATATACTTTTTTGACAAACGACGTAAGTCGAGGTATGCCTGTATTATATAAAAACACGTGCGCATTCGAATGCAGCATTGTGTCAAAATTTCAAAGGAATCGGTAGGAACAAACGAACATTACATTTTTAGTTTTATAATTAGATAGAAGATGATCTGCTTTAGTTCATTTTCACAGAAAAGCGTAATGCCTCACAGAAAAGCAAACTTAGGGCGTCGTACTCGTAGCGCAATCTGTTGGACATAAAAGCCTTAACCTAGATTATATATTTTAATTTATATGAATGTTTAACGGAATAATATACAGCCTATGTCCATCCTGAGGTTCCATTCTAAATATTGGTGAAAGAATTTTTGAAATTGGATGAGTAGTTTCGGAGATTACCTGCTGCAAACAAACTTGCATACATACATACATTACCTCTTTATAATATTAGTATAGATTAATTGAGAAAATTTTGTTGCATGCATTATCCGATTTTAATTGTGTTGTCTCTATTTAATTTTCCATTTCTTTTTTTTCTTATAATATAGTTTATATAACAGGATCATAATATAATCATCTAGATGTGTGTTTCAATACATTCATCAACGTCGATACTATTTATAGTAACAAACGAAAATCGGAATAAGGGAAACAAATGAAACTTTAATCTATAATCCTTTATTTTTGTTTCTTCTGGCAATCAATCTTTGCAACAAACAACATTTTGTGACAGCAAAATAGTTACCAACGACAGCACCTTCGAGGGACGTTGTCCCGGCCCCAATACCTGCAAATGTTAAATTCGTCTTTCCCCCTCGTATTATAAAAATTGTATCAAAACATAATTTGTAGAAAATCAATTATTTGTTATTAAAAAAGATTGGCAAAAAATTTTAAGGCATACATACATATTAGATTCTTTCACTTTAAACATTTTAATATTTGGCAGGTATTGACTTGTCAAACAACAATTTTTGT
The DNA here is from genome assembly GCF_000671375.1 of Centruroides sculpturatus. Taxonomy (NCBI): domain Eukaryota; kingdom Metazoa; phylum Arthropoda; class Arachnida; order Scorpiones; family Buthidae; genus Centruroides; species Centruroides sculpturatus. The sequence goes on along the minus strand of NW_019384983.1, from coordinate 491,589 downwards.
CCTTCGTTAATTTATATTACTTCCCCACGATATGTCGGAACATTTTCCTTTCTTTCTCTTTATATATATATACCTAAAAGTTTGTCGTACATAACTTTTTACTAATTTTAGATCTTTTATGAAAATATAAACAGGAACATGTTTGTAAAATTGGAAGATCCCCATTACAAAAAGTACTGAATATATAACGCTACAAATCTATATCAAAAGTACTTAAAAATATTTTAGGCACATAATTCGTGAAGTACTAATTAATTAAAAAATGGCATTCTAATTGGAGGAGCGACATGGCCACGGGAATGTTCCAAATAAGTTTTCGATCGCTGTGCGATTCGTGTGGCAAGAAACATTTTGTCGCATCCTTTTTCATTATCTATAGATATTGTGAAACCGATCACAGTTAATTTCCTGATTATAACAAGAAAATTAAGAAGTGTATAGAAGAATTTCAAGCAAAAAATGCTTCCTAATACTGTGACATATTCAAAATGCATATTGTAAAAAACAAAAAAACAAAGCAAAATTTGGAATGCTTTAACAGAAAAAAAGGCACAAAACAAAATATTCAAAAATTACAAATGATAATCTGAATTATTAATTTTCATAATAGAATATTTTGGATCGTAATCTAACAAACTTGCTTTGCACCTTTTAAATGTAGTTACTAAATTAGTTAATATATTTATAAAAATGGCAGACGGGATTTTTTTACATGTTCTCAAACTGATCGACTCTTCGTTTAGTGTTCCCTTTGCGAATTTCTCGCAGCGTCTTGTATTTATCTCTTCCTTGCCGGACATTTTCTTGATGGAGTAAATCATTTCGAGTCAGCTTTGTATCATCTTTCTGCAGTGCCAGATCTTTGCTCAATAACTGAAAAGATAAATCAATATTTTGAAATTCTAATTTTAAAATTTGGCATAAAACAACTGACATTTTCAAAAAATATTCTGAATATAATGTAACTAGCAATCAACGCTAAATATTTTTAATTATTTAACTTACTTTCAATTGATCTTGTAAATGTTTTTCTTTAGAAACTTGAGTTATACGATCTTCTTCGGGACGTGGGATGTTAATAGAGTCATCTTTTGTTAAATCAGCACCTACAGTAGAAATAAGTCTTCCTTATAGAATAACCTTTTCTATCATCATCATTAAAATACAGTAGAACCTCGATTATCCGGATGGTTCAAAATAAACAAAAATTTTACGAATTTGCTGATTTTCACTTGGCAAACTGCCATACTGTTTATGTACAGTATGTGATGGAACGTATAGGCCAAACTTTTTTTTGTTCCAACGTCTCACCCGCACAGTGGCCGTATACTTTTTAATACATTTTTCGTTGTAATAAAAATATAACTTCACATACATATTTATAAATAATTTATAATGAAATTACATCATTTCTATGGCCAAGGGCGGCATAAGGCATGGGCGACGTGGGCCACCGCCTACAGCCTCGCGCCTCGAAGGTTTATGCATTACTTAAAAGCCGTGAACACGACGGAAAAATTTTACTCCTCATAAAACGATAAATAATTTGCATTTTTATGAATAAAAATTTGACAGTTTCAACTGCTTTTTATTTTATAAAATCAGTCTTCTTGCGCCACCAGAGGGCCTTTAAACAATAGGCAGTCTGTTAAGTGCCGGTTAGTAGTAGTCCAAATTCAATACGAACATTTGTTTCTTGAAAATTTGATCACGATTTAAATACAGTATTTATTTTTATTACTACCGATATGTCATCGAAAAGAAAACATGTTGTACTATCATTAAAGACAAATTGGATATAATCAATGGTTTGAAACGCGGTGAGTCTGGACGTTCATTATCTAATATGGTATTGGAACGTCAACGATCTGATATAAAAAAAAACAAAGTGAAAAAAATTATGAAATTAAACAATAATTGAATTTCTTAATAAAAAATAATTCGATATTGATGCTACAGTATACAGTAGAACCCCTCTAGTCCGCCCTCGGCTAGTCCGTCACTCCGGTTAATCCGACCGTGGTCAGAGTCGAGAAACTTGTCCCGACTCGTCAGTGACTCACCGTCCGTAGCGTTCTTCTGTGTTCGTTATAGTATATGTTTTACATTGTGTGTGTTTTCAACATGCCAGGAGTGAAACGTAAACACGTTACTCTTTTATTAAAAGAAAAATTAGCAGTGCTACAAAGACTGGACAAAGGGAAGATTGTTTACTTTACTTTTTTCTGATAATCCGACCTTTTTTGGGTTCCGACCATACCCCCAGTCCCAAAGGTGACGGATTAGAGGGATTCTACTGTATGTAAATCTAGACAAATAAAAATTATTCATACTTTATGTACTGTACATGTCTTTCACTGTCAATTATTTTTTCGATTATACGGATTTTTCCTTATTGGGACTATTTCCATCCCCAATTAGTCTGGATAATCGAGGTTCTACTGTATTTTATTTACCTTAAACAGAATTCAATTTTATGAAAATTTAACAGATTTTTAGTATAGATATTGGTCTGTAATGTGATAATTATGGCATCCTAGATATGTTCTCTTGACTATAAAATCATTATTTTATTTCTCTAATGATTCAATTGTAGAAGTAATCAGCAAACAAAAAAAATGTACAAAAATATTGTAAAACTAATGTTTAAAACTACAGATTAATTAAATATAATGAGAAATAATTTTGTTTATTAAATAACATTAAATATCATATATTTAAAACTATTTAATTGAAATCATTTTAAGCATTTATAACTCAATACTTGTAATAGTAAACTAGTTAAGTTTCTAAAACATAATACAGATCTTTAAATTTTTGGTCTGTACTTTGATGTTATTCAATAAATACAGTAGAACCTCGAAAACTCGGCCTAATGTGGACCGAAGGGTGGCCGAGTTTGTGAAAATGCCGGGTTATCGGGAATGGGGTTAAAAAAAAAATAAGTTTCCTCAGAAAATACTGTACTGTACTTGTATGTATTGTTTACTTGAGAATATAACAGAGAATAAACTGCTTAAATACCCTTAAACAAAGGAAAAGTACGTCCTTTATGAAGGCATAGAGCCTTTACTACATGAAAATGAAAATTAATGAATACACTGTGTACAATAATTTACCTGATAAGACAGACCTCAGAAAAATACTTTATGAGAGCTTTTATACTTTTATAAAGCTGTCTATAATGAAAATTAATTAACTAAGGATTTTTTTGCCCTGCCAGGGTGTGGCCGAGTTATCCGGAGTGCCGAGTTTTCGAGGTTCTACTGTATTAACATTAATTAAAAAACATACTGTATTGGCTTTAGTCAATATTTTCCCAATTTAAAGGGCAGAAAAAAAAATTGCTTTTGACTTATATTCAAATTCAATTAAAGTTTTCTTCAATTTTGATAACTGTCAGGATACATGTTTATAGAGTTAAACTGATACTAAAATTGTTGCGTCAATTGTTTATTGATGCTAGACACCAGCCAAGTTATGACCTGTCATGCTGCAACCTGAAAAATTTTCATCCCATTGGGAAAAAATTTTTAATGAAATTTTAAGAGATAATCATCATACTAATTTTTTTCAAATAATCCTGTATTTATTATTTTCCCTTAAAGATTTACCATAAAAAATTTTTAAGTTCATTTCATAATTGAATAATTGTTATATTTCATAAATGTTTATATTTATTTTTATTAATTATTAAAGGTTATTAAAGATTCAATAAATAATGTAAATACCATATTCTCCATTGGTCAATTCATCATTTTCTTCATGTTCATCTTCATGAATATGATGATGTTGAGGGGTTTCAGTAACAGCAAGCAATGCAGCTGAAACTTCTTCTTGCCGTTTTCTGGCTTCTTCCACTTCTGCTTGAAGACGTCTAGTTTCTTCATCTTTCTGAGCAACTTCTTCTTGGATAGTTTGGACTTCTAATTGTTTACGACGGATATCTTCTTCCTGAAGTATTCCAAAAATTTTATATGTAATAGTTGCTATTGTCATTATAAAAGATATTTTACACATTAAAACTTTTATTTTGATTTGAAAGAAAAGCCATGAGAAATACATTTTAAAGCCTATTTGGAATGGAAATTATTTTTATATTACTATTATTGTTAATAAACATAGCATCAGCCAATACAATACTTGATGACAATTTTTGTAAAATTTCAGAAATCATTTTATTCACATTTTTAAACAAAGTAAGTGTTCAATCTCAAGTGACTAGTGAACTCAGTACAACAAATCAATGTAAATAATACAAATTTGTTAAACTTTGTCTAAATTTCAAATATAATCATAAATTCTATTCCTGTTCAAGCAAACATTTTTGTTTTATGAACTATTTTCAATCAAATATTTAATAATCATCAGCTGGTGTTTGTAAGATGAAAACATTTCTTACAGTAAAAGTTTATTTAATATCCTCAATTAAGCAGTTTATGTTGTATGATCAAGTACAATAGTATCAAGATCAATACACTTTACATTTTTTAACAAATTTTATTTTTTACTTTTATATGCATGTTTGTTAAATTTCTTTATCTCATAAAATATTCTAATTTAGATATAAATTGGAACAAAGATTTTTAAGTAACAACGATAATACACATGTGCAAGAGACATGACATTTGTTTTTAAACACAATTCATATTTACATTACTTTTTCAAATAAAATATTTAGATATGAAAAATTAATAGAAGCTGACATATTCATTAATGTATTCAACACAAAGATATTACTTGGAGAAAAAAATTATATCCCTATTCTTTACATAACTAGTAAAAATTGTAAATTGTAAAACAAAAATATACACAGTTTTTTGATTGAATTAGTTTCTTTTTGAAACCTATGTAAAATTTGTTTTAAATTTCATTCTTCTATTCAGTATAGATATTCTCTAGAAGATAAAAACTTAAGTATAACTTACTAATTTGGCTTTTTCCTCAGCTTCCATTGCTTTATTTTCTTCTAATTTACGCATCATGTCTTCAAGTTCCTGCTGTTTCTTTTCCAACTCTTCTTTGGCTTGCTGCATCAATTTCAGTTGTTCTTCTAAGCGACGAATAGTTTCCTGTGCTTCTCTCAATTCTAAATACAAAAAAATTGTTCACAAACTAATAAATAAAACTTGAACAATAATTATACAAATATGAATATAGTAGAATTGAGGAATATAAAAATATTAAATTTTGATATATTTAAATAAATCATATTAAAAATATTACCTTCTTGTCTTCTTGTCATTTCCTCTTGCATTTGTTTTAATCTATCAGCATATTCTTGTTGCTTACGCTCAGCCAACTCACGAGCTTCCATTTCTCTCCTCAATTTTTCTCTAAATAAAAATTTCACAAAATCTTATTTGATATATTATAAAAAAACTTACAGTAACTTTATAAGTTATAATATTTCCCCACACATTTTTCACCGCTGCATATTTTTCACATCCATATTTCCAAGAAATGCTTTTAGGGAAAACAAAATATTCTAGTGTTTTTTGTGTGGAAAATGCAAGACTTCTCATACTAAACTGTTTAGTGTAGGAAATAGAACACAAGTCAGCCAACAAGAATTTTTACAGCATATAGGTGCTTTGTTTATCCTCATTCCCTTGTATAGGCTTAACAGTACACTATCTTTGTACTTGCTGGAGGCTATGAAGTTGGGGAATAAGGGGAGTTGTTAACTGTGATGCTTTATAGCACTTTAATAGGTTCCTTAGTGTCTTACTGAGTAAAGTTAACTGCAACTTCATAAGATGGCAAGAAAAAATAAGTTTTACCACAGTATAAAACTAAAGTACTCTGCTTTGTGGAACAGAACGGAAATTGAGAGCAAACAAAAATTCAGTGTCAGTGAGGCACTTGTTTGCTACTGTGTAAATAAAATGCTCTAAGCAACACAAAGACCAATATGAGGGCATTTCGTGGTCTCAAGACTGGAAAGTATCCCCAACTTCAGGAAGAATTGTTACAGTATGTTGAAGAAATGCACAATGATGATTGTGCTGTATCATGTGATATTTTCAATATTGCTCAAACATAAAATATTTCTTTCCTCAAGTTTATGGCTAGTTGAGAATGGGTCAGCATATTTACAAAGAGAAAAAATATCTGTATGTAGAAAACCTACATTGTGTCAAAAGTTGAATAAATAGTGAGTAACTACTGAAATAATCTACTTTCGATAATAATTTGTATATCTTTTGCATCTCAATTTTTGATTAGTAGAAAGTGGCAAAAAAGTGCAAAAAAATACATGTGAAAACACAGTATAACTAATTTCACCAGATTACTGATAAAATTGGTAATAACTTTTGATTTATTTAAATTCATTAAATTTAATCATTAATTATACTAGTCAGAATTTAAAACTACATATAATTTTTATCCAGTTAACTATAGACCAAAAACAAAACTTCATCTCACACTTTTAATTCAATGAATTATTAAATTATGTTTTATCTACATTATAAACATCTGAATAGCAATTAATAAAACTTTTCAAACCTTTCTTGTTGTTTAGCAAGTTTTTCTTCTCGTGCTTGTGCTTTCATTTGTTGCACTTCAATAGTATCAGGTTTGCGACGGCGCATATATAACTCATGATTTCCCATACATAGAGCAAGTATTCTTTTATTAATTCTTAAACGAGGAGCAAAAAATACGAAGTCCTATAACAAATCAGATAGGATAATTAAATTAAAATTAATTAAATTACATTATAATTTTAAATTATTTAAAATTCATACTGGAGCTTTCTTGTCAATTGGTTTAATGACAAACTTTCTATCATTAAATGATATATTTCTTATTTCACTCCATGGAAAGCCAATCTTTGGAGTAAGTCTAATTGGAAAAGAAATTTTTAAAAATTATTACTAATACCAAAAAATTAAGAAAATAAATAAATAATTTAAAAATTATATACTTGTCATCCTTTTCATATATATTTAAGCCAAGTGCATCTACTCCTAACCATAGATCAGTTCCTTTCTTATTTTTTATCTCAAAATAATTTACTCCATACATTTCCAAATCTTGAGCGATTTTCAAATATTCCATCATTGCATCCTCCCTGTAAAGTTAAATAATTCAAAATAATTCACCAAGCAAATTTATTTTTTTTAAAGTTTGTCCAAATTAAACAAGACAAAAATGTAATGAAAATGTTGATGTTTTTAATCAAATAATTAATTAATTTTTATGTTTAAGTCTAGGCTCAAAAACCAGTTTTTTTAGTTGGGAAAACCCAGTTTTCAAATTATATGAATTTCTTCAAAACACTGGTTTTTCAAAACTGGGTTTTAAAAACTGACAAACCCTAGTCATCAAAAATCAGTTATTTAATTAAAAAATTAATATTGCTTAAAATATTACAGAAAGTAGCAAAACTTTTTGCTAAGTGTTTAACCTGGAATGTTTTCTATATGAGAAATGAAGTGATCACAAAAGTAATGCATATCAAAAATTTAATAAGCAATCACATGTATTGGCTGCATAAATTATTAGATTTATAACATAAAAAGTTATAAGAATTTTATCAGATAAGTGTATTTGTCATGATATCTCAAATAATGCTGTTATGAAATAAACAAAAATTTTACAATTTTAACAATGTGTCTTGCCGAAATTAATTTTTTTCATTTTTGTTGCACTGTGTTGTGTGCAAAAAAACAATATCTACTGTGTCATAATTTATTTCAAATTGTTGTTGTGTTGAGTCATGATCAAAGTAATGGTCCAAGCATCAATGTACACAGATTTTTTACTGTAATACCCACATTTTTCCAACTTCTTACGGTACACAAATGCTCACATGGCATCTCTCAGACACTAGCATTTTTTTTCTCAACAATTATTTGTGTAGTGAAAAAAATGTCAACCACAGACATCTGAGTTAGGAAAATAAAAATGTTTTCAAATTTTGTAAAATTTTTACAAAATTTTAAATATAAGAGATGTTGAAAAATATATGCTGTAATATCTCAGAGATTCCACAAGTCCCAAAAGGTTAACCAAGTTCTGCATCAACCAAAGTGAATTGTGAAAGAGTCAATAAAGAAAGGAACACAGTTTAATACAATTCATTTCATGAATCTAGGTCAGAGATTCATGATACTTGAAAGGAGCTCTAGACATTTTTAAAAGAAATTACTTTGATGACTTCAAACAAGAATACAAATTTTAAAAACATTCAAAGAAATTTTAATTGTAATCATAAAACTTTGATTTTATAATAATATTTTGTATTTTATTGCTCACTTTGCACTAAACAATGTTATCTAATTTTTGATTATCCAAGAAATACTTGGGCCACATTATCATGGATAATTGGAACTATAAAGTTTTCATATCACATTGAGGCAATAAGTTACAACCAAGTGTTATAAATGCCAGTGGGTATTATTTCCTGGTTAATATGAAATAGTAATGAAATTATTGTGTAAGAGTTTAGAATTTAATTTATAATCTACAGAAATTGTGCTTGGAATGTGGTTGATGTAACTCTTATCCTATTTGCTCTATAATAAAGAATTGAGAGTTCAAATTCTGTGAGCCAAACAATCCAATTAATATCAAATTATTAATTTGACATTAATCATTATTTAATCACAGAAATGATCAAGAAATGATTTATCTAATGATGTTATTCCTTGGCTACATTCACACAGCTAAGCCAGCCTTTTGGATACAATGTAATAATATATTATATAAGTATTTCAAATAAATCAGGCTAATTATATAGAAATTATAAATATTTACCCTGGCATTGCTTTATGCTCTGCCCACCAGTTAGTTATTCTTTCATCCCATTGTTCTTTAGATAATTTATGCTGATCCATCACTCTAAAATCAGAAAATACATGCATTTTCAAATTCCAAAAATTCTATTATTTTAAGCAAAAGTGTACTATACCTTTGTGGAAGTAATCTATCAGCAGATAAGCATCCTAATTTGTGCTTTTCAGGATTATAATCTCCATATTTTCCCTGTACCGCATAAGATGCTAGAAGGACTGATGTTTCTGGTGGACAATATATTTCATCAGCAAGAATACTATTTTTCACTTGTAAATAGAACAATCTCTGTAAATTAAAATATTTATAATAATAATTCAGCTAATGGAATTAAATCATTTTCAAAAACAAATAATAATTTCTAACAAGACCTAATTATTAAAAAAAAAAGTCTTACCACAGTATTATCTTGAATCAGTTCTTCGGCAACATCCTCAGGATAAAATTTAGCACGAAATTTGAATTGTAAAGGATTTTCTTTTTTTACATCTTGACCAAGAACCTAAAATATGTATTATTATGGTTTAAAATTTAACTAAAATGGTGTTTCTTGTAATTTCTATAATAAAAATATAAAAGGTATTTACCTTCTTATTTAATTTCAGCCAAGTAATATAATTTTTGCTGTCTGTATATTGCAGACCAAAAAACCATATCTCCCTAAGACCAATAGTTTTCACTACCTTTAATAATAAAGATAAAACATATCACCACATAATTATATCAAATTATTATAAATAATACAAATATTTGTTTAAAAAAATTCAAATTAAATAAATTTATTTCTATTTGCATTTCTTTGTCAATAAATATGCATTCACACACTACACACCCACACAATTTTTTCTTATTAATATTAACAATTTGACATTTATCTGATATAAAAATTAATTGTTTTGCATTTAAAATACAATACAGTGGGTGATCGGTTAATGAACATAATCTGTTCCTAAACTTTGTTCATTAACTAATTATCGATTTATCATAGGTTTTTATGGGAATTTGATTAATTTGTTCCGGAGATTCCAAAATATAAAAAATATATACTTTTTTACTACATTTATTAATATTTAATAGTAAAAATACACATATATGAGGTCTTGCATTTTTATTAGTCATGTTTTTTCCGTTTGTGGGGGTTAAAGAATCTGTCCAATGTCAATTGCTTTTCTCATTTCTTCAGGATTTTTCAGAAGTAATTACTAATATTGTAACTGTAGAGATCCCCAACCCCTTTAACCTTATACTGGTTTGAATGCCACTTGGATAATCATTGTTTTGTTGGATGATTGTCGTTCTGACATCCTCCCACTTCTTAAAAAGATCTTTAGTAGCAGATGTTGACATTGGTCCTCTTTCATCTTCCTCATTTTCAAAAGAAAACATATCTCGCTGGGTTTCTTGGTGTTGTTCATTTGAGAGTTCTTGGAGTTCTTCTGTCATCAGATCAGTTTCCATTATGAGCTCTAATGCTCTTTATTTCTCAGATGTGATTTTCATTACTCCATTAGCGGCTTGAGGCTTCTTGATATATCTTTCATAGCTAAGATTGTGCCTACTGTAGACCTGTTCAAGCCATACTGCCTAGTGACATCAGACATCTTGTGCCCACTTTCTACCTTGGCTATTATCTCTTATTTGGTTTCTATAATGAGCACAGTTCTTGACACTTCTCTCTTTAGGCTCCATAATATTATCAGTTTCTTTTTTAAATAAAAAGTTCAGAAAAACACTTACAAAAGTTCAGAGAACAGAAATCGACTAGCCCACAAAATATTATTTAAATGCAAGGCCCGGATGAAATTTGGTATTAAAACGTTAACGAATATCCAATGGGATAGTTAAACTTTCACCTTTCATAAACAAACTCCAATGCAAAACTTAACAAGTGTCTGTCTGACAGTCTTGTGAAGACTATAAAAAATTATTTGTCAGAAAGGTAAACAAAAAGCTGGAATTACAAGGGAGAGTTTCAAAATTCAGAGGAATATTATACTATCCGATCGGTATCGAGTTGAGCGTCGATGTTGACGTCTCCTGTGCTCTAAAAGGTTTTGAATTGTTACCTGAAGAAATCAATCGGTATTCGTTATTTTCCGTTGCTTCTTTTTATGTTTGTTCAGTAAAGTGTTCATTATCTGAACATGAGTTTGTTATCCGATCATAAAAAATCTTTCGTGAAAGTGTTCGTTATGTGAAACCACCGGAAGGGGGTAGGTCTCCCAATCCGGCAACAGGTTGTTAAACCCTTTCACTGTCAGGATGGATGGTTGGAGGATTCTTTTTCCCATTGTAACGGGTCGAGTGGCGGAGGGAGGAGCGCGTCGGTGAGACGACAGGCGATATACGAGAAAACGAGGAGGCCAGATATAACATAAGAAAAATTAACAATTTATTAAACCAAGTAATACAACGTATAGTTCGCGTCCCTAAAACGCGGGGAGACCGAGAGAGAGCTTACAATAATTGGTTCCATACCTCTTGATCTGTTATCCACGCTACTCTTTGAATTAGGAAAATTTCTCTTCTAGGAAAGTTCACTGATGTAGGAAAGGTCACTGTTTAACTATTTGAATCCTGGATTTAGGGAAGTTCACTAGACAAAAAGGACACTATTTGAAATTG
>NW_019384983.1:399709-479224 GCF_000671375.1 Centruroides sculpturatus | reverse complement strand
GAATAAGGACAGTATGGTGAGAAGAATTCTTCATGTTTTTAATGTAAAGTGTCAGAACCTACAATAGAAGGCTGACACTTGATCGTTTTTAACATTGTGACGTCTCTTTTTACTTGTTTACCTTTGTTTTTTAAGAAGTTATTCTTCAACAAAAAAAAAATGTTAACTGTTACTTCTGGTGTTGTATATAAAAGGATTAAGATAGACTCGAAAATTTTATATTTTTGTAAATAGTCAAAAACTTCAATTATGTAAATATCTACTATATAAAACTAAAAAACTGGGCAGTCTATGTCATGGTATGCCAAAAACAGCCACTAAAGATACCCCAAGCTATTATTTAAAATTAAAATATAAATTATTATATATACATTTTATATTGTTACAGTATAATTTAGTATATTATTATTTTTATTTGTAATAGGAATTCGTTATTATTATTTTTATCTATATAATATAAAACTGAAAAAATGGTCAGTCTATGTTGGCATATTGAGCGCCAGCAAAGCACAGTGGCAAACCAAGGAATTGCCGGAGTCCATGCTCGACTCTTTTTGATGGTATTTGGCATGCATCTGCTTGCTATGTTATTTAAAAAGAATTGGATATAGTGATGTAGGTCATAGTGCATGACAATGAATAACATCGATTCTGCCTGTCATTTATTCACCTGAAGAACTAAGTTCGAAAACGTTAGTGAAGGTATTTTGAAATAAGCACTGTTTTTGGTTTAGAGTCGTGATGAGTTGGTGCAAAAAATTGAGGAAACTGTTTGTGAAGACCACCAATTGATAGTGGATGAAATTTCTGTGATGTTTCCACAACTCTCCAAAACTCTTCTATACCAGACACTCACAGAACGCCCATCCTCACACAGCCTTAGCCACCAAGGCACTCTTGAACTCATTTGGTTGGAATGTTTTGAACTACCCCCATATTCCCGACTTGGCGCCTTCAGATTATCATCTTTTCACCTCCCTGAAGGTACACATAGGTGGAATTAAATTTTCAACTGACGAGCAGGTGCAGAAAGAGGTTCTGAAGTGGGGAATAAGCTGGCAGGAGAGTTCTTTGAGGAGGGCATAAAGGGCTTGTGCCACAGCTCACCACATGCATTGAATGGAATGGCAATTATGTGGAAAATAGTCAACAAGTGTATCAACAATATTCTGTAATTTTTTTCAAATACACTTTTTCTAAAAAAATATAAAAATCTAGCACACTTACTTTCTGAACATGCCTCATAAATAATATAAAAGATATTTTGTTTCAAAATTATATTACAGTAGAGCATCGATTATCCAAATACCAATCAACTGAAACATCAGTTAACCGAAAACGTTCCAGTCAGCAAATTCAAATTTCTGCTAGTGCTGTGGCATTGCGCACTCTCCCCCTCCCTGCCAAACTAAACTGTAGGCCTAGTTTAATGTACTACATTATGTAAGGTATGTATCTGTAAAACATGTGATATAAATTATATACAGTACAGTTTTGTGTTTAATATGTTTTTTCGTAAACGATCAGTTATCCGAACAACACAAGTCTCAAATTGTTTTGGATAATCGATGCTCTACTGTACATAATTTTAATAAATATTTTATTAGACAAGTATGAACAAGAAAGTTCATACTTGTCAGAATTTTACTACTTTAAGTTGTAATCATCAATGCAAAGTTTTTAAGAATTAAAAAAAATTTTTTAAAGAGTGTCAAATTTAAAATTACAAAAGAATTATAGTTGTTATTCTATTTTCATAAATCAATTATATTTTTTATTTTTATATATTTATATTTTAATTATTATATTATAAACACATCATAAACATAAGATTTTAATTTTCAACTAATATACAAATATAACATTTTAGTGATAATTATTGAAATTTTGATTCAAATAAAAAAAATCCTGAATAGTCATGGCCAGTCTGTCAAATTAAAATAATCTGGAAACGAATAATAAAATTTTTCATCTATAAATAACTGACAAAACTGGTAATAAGTTTAATGAATAATTACCTTTTAAATAATGTAAGAAAGAAAAATTTCCAGATTTTTAAAATCAGACTTAGTTAGATTAATGTAGAAATTAGAAATTAATCATTACGAATTTGTCATTAAAATAAGCAAAGTTGTCATTTGTTACTAATTTTAATAATTAAATATTTTGAATTAATTAACCAATACTATAGATAAGATTTTATCTATTAAGAATTACTATCTATGATATTGTAGATAATTAATATAACTAAAAAGTATTTAATAAAATTTAAAAATAAGTCTGATTTAGAACAGGAAGAACAAGTATCAGTTCTGGACAGACTATGCAAGGGTCTCTTTTAAACAAAATTTAAAATTGAATTACTACATAACAATATAAATTTAATTACCCATATTTAAAATAGTTTCTGTACTTAATAAATTTACAAAGTTATTTCATTTACTAATATTTAGCTCCAAATTTATACTATAACATTTAATTCAGAATATAATCTAATGCTTATCTATTCTTACTCAAAACATTCATTGATATCATTATCAATTGAAGAAACTTGTGTACTAAGTTTGTCAATAATATCAGCTAGGTATATCTCAGAAAAGATATTAATACTAATAAAATTAAAAGTATTTCCATTGCAAAATAACTAGAAAAGCATAATTAATTCTAAAAATTAAAAAAATATATGAAAATTTTTAACAAAATATATTTATTTTCTAGGATAATTTATCTACATAAATTTACAATTGTTTTCAAATTTAACAAAATATTTTTGAGAACATTAAAATTTGATATTGCTAATGTTTTTCCATTAGCATCTGTTTTACAAGAATAAATTTTTTTAATATCATAAAATAAATAAAAATGTTAATTATAAGGAAGTTTTAAGGATAAATAAAATCTCTAATATTCTTATATGGACCATTTATTTTGAAAGTGGTGTAAGTCCATTTTTGAAAAAAAAAATTGAGAAATTTCATAATTTACATATAATTTAGTGTAAACTTTTTATTTATAAATAATTCACACTTAGTATTTTATAATAACCATAAGCTTTGATCAATTAAAAATTTGTCAGTAAATGACATTGCATAACCATTGATTATGAAAATGGTGTAAGTCCATTTTCTGCAGTTTAATTAAGCACTTATGGGCTGTCCATAAATTATATCTGCATTTTACCAACAAAAGCACAATTTGATAGAATGGAAATAGATGAAATGAAAAAAAAAATTCCATGTAATGAGCCTAAATGAAAAGCAGTGCCTAATGATAAGCTCATAATAATGATAAACTTATCATAAAATACTTTAACAATAAGTAAATATCTTTAATGTTGAAAATAAACAGCACTATTTTATTTGTTATTTTTTGTAAACAAAATCAGAATAAAACATTATGTATTTCAACTGAAATTGAATTTTACATAATTGAAATTTAATAATGTTTACAGTTCAATAATTATGAAAGTAGTGTAAGTACATTTACGACCACAAAAAAATATATTGGTTTAGTTAAATTCACATAAAAGCCTTTATGTAATCAACTTACATATTTCTAAAATCATAGAAACATTGCCAAATTTAGTAGACTTTTTATTTGTATTTTTAAATTGACTAAAACGCAACCTTTAAATATTTTGAAAGAAAAAAAAAATGGACTTATACCACTTTCAAAATAAACAGTCCATATAATTACTGTAGTGATTGATTGATTAATGTAAAGCACCAGCACATAATAGGCTAATTGCAATTGTGCCCATTACAGGTGGATCTGACTAGCATGGATGAGGAATGAGAGTGATACCTTATCCTATACTCTTCTTGATAAATTTTGGGTTTGAACCAGTATCCCTATGGCAGCAGACTAGCATCTTACTACATGGCCAAAATTATGATAATTATGAAAATCAATTTAAAAGTTTAGTTGAAATTCTTACAAAAACATTTTAAAATCTGTTTAATTAATTTTATTCATATTTAGTTTCTAATTTTATATTTTTCATAATGTAGTATTTTATTACATAATTTAACCTGATAATTTAATTACATACAAAATTAATAAAGTAATTTACAATAACAATAGATACAAAATTCCAGAAATATTGATTCTGTCATTCATTATTATTAAATCTAAATACTTTTGAAGAAAATATAGGTCATCAGAAACATAAATACAATAATCAAGATTTGGTTATATTAAATTTAAAAAGGAATTATCAATATTCTAAAATTGATAAAACAAATTGCAAATGGACAAAAACTTTGGTGTAAAATTCATTCTTTTTGACAAAAATCACTTTAGCCAATTTCAAACTACACAAACATAAAATTTCATATTGCATTATCACAAAGAGGATTGAAATTCCTCAATAAATACTATAGACACAAAATCGTACTTATGGTATTTCTGAGATTTTATTAAAACAACAAGAAAATTTATTGAAATGGATTCAAGTCAAATATATGATGGCAATAAAATAGAAAACTTTTTATAAATAGTTTCTTACTTGATCAAATAATTGTTTGCCAGTTGTATTAGGTTGGATGGCAAACTCCAGCTCTGCATCCATAGTAGTCACACGTACATTAACCTAGAGAAAATTTAACAATTTAATGGTTTTTTTTTTATTTTCAAGAAAGTAAATTTTTTACTATTATTTTTTTATTTACAAAATGGCAATATTGTATTATTCATCATTATCAATTACTGAAGTACATATTTCATATATTTTATATACACACTAACAACAAAGAATATTTTACACAATTAAAAAATATATATATTGTTATACTTAAGCGAATAAAATTTATAAAATACAAAAGGAAAATCTGTCATATATTCTCTATGTATCAGTTAATAAAAAGAATAAATATAGTAAACAAGTACAGTAAGTCAAATTAATTGATTTAACATCTAATTTACAATTTTTTATAAATTTATTTTTAAGATTAAGGTTTTCATATTCTTTTTTTGTCAGCAAGAGTCATTAAGATGTTTTCATGTATTTTGTGGGAAGCTATAATTTAATTTCTAGAATAAAATAATTATGTTCAGTTACAAAACAGAACAGATTTAAAGTTTAGTAAGCAGAAATTTGCATAAATAGCAAATCCTATTAATTGTTAAGTATTTACTATACAGATAACCCCCGTATAACACGGCACTTCTATAGCATGGATTCACTAACATGGTTTGAGAATTGGGTAAACCCTCGTACAACATGAAATGTAATAAATTTTCACATATTTAAGTACTAATAGTTCATGAAAATAATAATTTTCGAGAACTATTAGTACTTAAGTATGTAAATTTTCTTTTCCCGCCTTCTGTCGATACACATGGTCCTTCTCGAAACTTGTTTTAGTATTGCCAGATCTCAATGCATCTGATTTTGGTATTGCCAGATGTTTTTCCCTTATTCCATACTTGCTTTATTCTTCATAAGTGTTTAGTACCATAACTTCATAAGTGCTTAGTATAAAGACATTTATAAAGATCTTTTAACTAAAAGCAAGCAATAGTCTAAAATAACATATTTTTGCAAAAGGTAGAGCATAGATTTGAAGATAATGCAGAAAAATGCTCAGAGGATAATAATATCTTGCCAAAAAGAAAACGTTCTTGGTTAACAGTGCTTAGTGATGACGAAGAAAACATTGTTTAATTTATATTAATATATATCACTTAAGAAAATTTTAATAAAGATATTTATCTTAATTATGAAAATATAATAGCATGGTTTTTTTTTAATTTTTGGAACCTAACTCCCCTTTTCGTACTAGTTATTTGTTTTGTATAACACGGATTTGCATAACACGGCAATTTTTTGGAACATAACTCCCGTGTTATACAGGGGGTTTATTAATTATATTAGTACAGGTTATACCTGTACTAGTATAATTATCACACTTTTTTTTTATAAAAATAAGGAAAATAAACACTATTAACAATAAATAGCATAAGTCATAAAGTTAACTTTAAAAAAACTTTCAGAAGCAGGCTTTTTTTCTTTTTTCACTAAAATTCACTTTAATTTCTTCCTCTAAAGTAGGCAATTTATGGCTTTTCTATGGCTTGTCAGAGCTACAAGCAGCACTACCCTTGCATTATAGAGCCATGTTTGAAAAGTAATAAGTGAAAATGAAACAAACAGAAGCACTGATATCACAAGCAAGAACTCCAAAGAAAGACTGATGAGAATTCCAATGTGTAATGCAAAACAAGAAATTATCTTTTCCAGAACAAGAATGAGTGTGAGTGAGCAATATGCTTGAGACTTTGTGAATCTTAAAAAATGGTGCAGATTTAAAAGACAACTAAGAATTTTTTATTTTATATATTTTCATTTTTTTCAGATTACCAATAGTATAAATCTGAAACTGTGTGTGACAAGTCTGCATATAGTGAGGACCTACTGTATAATTATATAGAAAACCAAGCCTAACTTACATTAATAATCAAATGTTAAAGCCAGATTCATTATCAGTTCATTATCAGATTAAAAATGACTATGAAAAAGAAAAAAAAGGATGAAAGGGAGTGGGGCTGTAAAAAGTACTTTGAAACTGAATATGGTTAAAAGTGAAAAATGTAATTCTAGTGGTGTTAATATCTGTTATTGTATATTGAAAAAGTTGGTGGTTTTTCAAAAACAAATAGGGTAGTCATCACAAAGTGGGCTGATGAGGGACAAGGTCCAACATACATTCCTCGTATAATATGAATAATAAATGTTGACGATTTCCTAATCAAGTAATAATTTCAATCCTGTGTATAATAAGTCTGGTATTACAGTGGATGTTGATGGCCATTAATGAAACTAAGAGAGAACAACCAGGCATGAAGCAAAAACAAAAAAAGGTTAAAACTTGTCTAATTAAATATATAGATATCATGTAATATGTAATTAAATGAAAATTATATATTTATATAATTTTGTATCATGACATTTTGAGTTGTAAAAAAGTCTCTTGTTTTTGCAGATGCATTTGCCCAAACAACATTTATTTTTACAACAACACTTTATAACCCTACCATCTATTTTTCAAATTAGTAGCAGCTTCTTCCTGAAGAGAAACTTTATCAATAGAAATTAATTTCTCTTTAGAAATAGAAAATTGATTATAAACAAAGAGCTGCTTTAGAGTACTATTTTGTTTCCAAATTTATAAAAATTGGAATCCTCTACAGCAATAACCACAACTTCCTTTCAGCACCTTATAACATATACTTTGAAAATCTGTACAACCATGATTAACATCTGGAACTTTTATCTATACCAGAAATGGATAAACTTTTTTCCTCAAAGGTCACATGGATATCGGTAAAGTCTCTAGCAGTCTGCAAGTAAGAAAAAAGACTGACTTGTGAGTGCACTATTACCCAATAGAACTCCAAACAATTGACAGCATTCACAATTGCAGCCCAAACCTAGGTGTGAACACAGTTATACACAAGATTGCTCACTTTTATTTAATGTGCAAAAGCATGTACTGATTATGTATCTAATTTATTGTTTTTATTAATAAAATTACAAATTTGTGTGTGACCCATGGGTTGTAGTTTGTGCATATGATCTATGCAATATCCCCAATTTGAGTAGGAAAAAATTTTATTTTTGATGCTTGCTTTATTTTTGTTACTTACAATAATAGATTTTCTTTTTGTGGCTGTTCTTTTTACAGAATTTGAGTTATTTTGTTCATGCAACGGTTTTGTACATAAGGAAGTATCATTTAGTTGTATACTATCATTGCAGATAGTTTTTTTTTCACTATTATGACTATCCACATCAGAATTATTGAAATCTCCTTTTCAGCTTCATTATGAAGGCGACTTCATGAATGCTGTTGTGACCACTTCAATTAAATTATCATTTAAGAACATATCTGACCATTTCTACAAGCTGTTCTTCTGTTTCAATAGCTTTAATTTGCTCACAAAAAAGAGACAACCATGTTATTCACCTTTTTTGGTTTAACCCCAAACAAAGCTTCATATAAAGTCTGACAAATTCCCTCACAATAGGTTTTTTTTTTCAAATTGAGCAAAGGTAGGTCTTCCAACCATTTATTTATATCATTATCCAAGCATTTAACATATTTTGTATATTGTAAAGAAAACATTTTCATGACAACTCAGGATATCTTCTATATTGAAGTTAAGACCATGTACGAAAATATATGTTTGAGTCTTTTTAATCCATTAACACAATAACAGAAGTAACAGTTACATTGTCTTGAAGAAAAACTTCATTAAAAAAACAAGTAATAATAGATAAAAATTCACGAAGTATAGTGAGAAAATGTACCTTTGTTTTTAATGTGAAAATGTCAGATCCTCAAATAAAAGGCTGATATTTGATATCGTTTTTAACTCTGAATTTTTATCTATTACTATTTGTCTTTTTAATGACGTTTTTCTTCAAGCCAATGTAACTGTTACTTCTGTGGTTGTGTTAATGGATTAAAAAAAAAAAAGATTCGAAAATGTATATTTTTGTACATGGTCTTAACTTCAGTAAAGAAAACATTCAAAAAGTCCAGGGTGAAATATTTTTTAAGATATATTTCTGGATTTTTTAGAATTTTTTTCTTTACAATGTGGAAATTTTATGGAAAATATCTGAAGTCACAGAACTTTTACCAGATTTACATAAATATAGGTGAGAAAGTAGCCTTTAAGAAAAGATAGACTGCCAATATGGATATGTTTCCTGTGATTGTAAAAATGACGATAAGGAAGACTACAAGAATATTTTTATTCATATCAGTCTTTATTATTTTGTATTTTTTACAATGTCTTAAAAAAATATTTTGTATATTTTGACTGGCTTTTTCTACACAGTCTTGTATTTGACTATGTTGTGGTTTTCCACATACTATCTTCACATCTTCCACATTGCACACAGTTCAGATACAACCAAGTCACTATATTCTTTATCATTGTCTGAATGCAATATGGCTACAGCTCTGAAGATCAAAAAATATATAATGATGATTAGTGACTTCTTTAACAGTTTTGCTTTTTAAAGGTCTTAATTGAATGAACTTTGTAAGGTGATCTTGATATATAATATCAAAAAATATATAATGATGATTAGTGACTTCTTTAACAGTTTTGCTTTTTAAAGGTCTTAATTGAATGAACTTTGTAAGGTGATCTTGATATATAATAATAAATTAGAAATTAAGAGTAAACTAAAAGCAATTACCCTTTCATTTACTGTTAGAGCCTGTACACACTAGGCTTTTTTCAACGCGCGTTTAACGGAGCGTGCGCACTGGCTCGGTTTGGAAATGGATGTGGAAGTGATTGCTTGTGTGTGGCTCCTCTATCATCGCTATAAAAGACGATGGCAGAGGCAAAGAGAATTTTGGGTGCACCCAATATTACGAGATAGACTGACGCATGAAATGTTTGCGACGTTGTATCCAAAACTAAGACAAAATAAATTCAAGTTTTTTAATTCTTTTAAAATATCTATAAAATCCTTTCACGATGGTTGGTCTCTTTTAGATTTTATCAATAAATAGATCAGTATCGAAATGATCGTTCTCCATTTCAGCACATATATCTCAAAGCGCTCGGCTGACGCCCGCAAAACGCGCGATCGCGCATGTACGGTAACATGGCAGCACATATATCTCAAAGCGCCCGTAAAGCGCTCGCAAAATGCGCGTTTTAACAAAAATCTATAAATGTGCGTTAAACGCATGCTTGGTGTTTGAGTGTGTACGCCTACATAGAACTCTTGGTTCTTTAAAGCGCGCGTTTAACGCGCGTTGAAAAACGCCTAGTGTGTACACAGCCTTAATTAAAGTATTATACTTTTAAAGAAATTGTTTGTAGTTCACTAAATAGCCATTGTACCAATATAAAACCAACACAATACATACACAGGATGCCAGATACTTGGTACATTTTTCCACATATTCCAAGCAGAAAGTAGCCCAATAGCAGTAATCACATAAAAGTAATTTTGATGTGCTTTTAAAGCAATTATTCCTTTAGAAAATTATATTAAAATTTTTAATTTTTCAATGTGAAATAATAATAAAATACTGTAAAATATAAAATAATAGTATTAACTTTTTCTTTATTGCAGATGAAAAATTTTTAATCTTCTTTCCCATGGAGATGTGACACAATAAATCAGTTTTGAAAAAAATTTATATTTAATAAATAAATGATTAATTTTCCAAATATTAAAGGGCAATGTTTAGACTATACATGCAATATTTAGTTAAAACTCCATTGTAAGTGAACCTGCACAGTTCTTATCCATATTGTTGAAGGGTCAACTGTATTTTATGCAATGTTCTTTACTCATTATGGAGGCAAATAATACACACATAAATGCAACTTAAGTATACAAACATGAGTTTAGTATATAATAATAGATTTATTGACAAAGTCAACTTTGCAATAAATCTGCTTATATTCTGATTATTATACTTGCATCAATCCAATCCAAAACACATTGTTATAGTAAATTTTGGCCAACTGATCATAACTGATGAAAACACATAGGCTAAATAATATTTTTCTTCTATGACAATAACTTCAGCATTTACAGTACAGTGCTGGCACATTTTTTGACAAATTATCCTTTTCAATAGAATTACAGTACATTGTTAAATCTTGTCTAAACCTGTAAATTTAATCAAAGTTTCAAATAAAAACCAAATATGCCAATGGAATTTTAAATAAAAACCAGGGCTGTGGAGTCACGTAAAAATCTACCGACTCCAACTCTTCCTTACCATGCGACTCCGACTCCGACCAGGGACAGAAATTCTGATGTCATCACGTGACCACAGAATAAAAGATTCAATAAATAGAGTTCTAATAAAGATAGAACGTAGAAACTTTTTATTCCAAAGCTAAAAGACTCCTGTAAGTAATATACAAATATGTATTCGATAATTTTTACTTTTCTGTCTGTTATATATAACAAAGGGAAAGTGTAACGCTCTGTCAAAAAATGATCCTTCCCAAATTTTTACATTTTTGGACTCACGACACCTTGAAATTTCGAGATATGCAAAAGATTCAAGGTATTTTTCTATATGTGTGAATGTTAGAATGTGTGGGGGGCATGATTTCGTTCACCCTGTTTGAAGCCTAATAATTTCTGTGGTCAGAGTGGTTGGAATCGGAGTCAGATGGTTTAACACAGGAGTTAATTATTAAGCGTCAAAGTGGTTGAACTAAATTATGTCCCCATATCCCATTCTAACATCTTAAGCGAGAACATCTTAACGAGTTTTACTGTACTATTATAAAATGACAAAAAAGCTTACTTTGAGGGTAGAGACGAGTTTTATTTTATTTTTTTAAATTTTGAACGCTAATAATGAGTAAAATATTCATTAAGAGATATGATACATGACCACCTTTATGTCTTCACTCTGTCGACCTTTAATTAAGAACCAAAATTTAATAGTATTAATGCCCCTTTATATGCAAGCCACAGTGCCACATTTCATTTCTTAAAGTTTACCCATTCTGAGATATTGTTTAATATCTCAGAACAGAAAATAAAGAAGTTAAACAAATTAGACGCCAACACATACACACACGCAAATTTTTCCTCTGAATTTTTATTGACTTTTTGAGGGGTTTGAGAGGTCTCCAAATGTGTAGATTTGCAAAAAAACCTGGAGGGTCAAATATGACACAATTCCAATACTTTTCCGTTTTATATACATAAGAAGTTGGGAAGTAAAAAAGGAGTCGGAGTCAGCAGATTTTTTGATGACTCCGACTCCGGCTAAAATACCAAAACTCCACGACTTCGACTCCACAGCCCCGATAAAAACTGATAATGCTTCCAGATGCTTCTGTGCATGCGCATAGATCACATGCCTAGCAAAATGAGTGCTGATTCAAAAATGAAAAAGAAATTTAGATATGATATATTTGGAGAAAGAAGCCAAAAGCTTCAACTTTTTGATAAAAAAAATTAGCCAAAAAATTCACAGATCACCTTCAGAAACAGCCCAAAGTGAGAAAAGTAACCCAATCTAGCAACCCTGTGTATTAAACATTAAAAAATTAACAAAGAAAAACACTCTTGATAAGTAACCAATGAGTACGCTATATCATGTAACAAAGAATAGCTAATAACATCATATTATGCATAAGCTCCAGGCTGCCATTTCTATGATTCACTGCAGCCAAACATTTCTGACATTCAGGCCATGCTTCTTTATGCAGTGCTTGAGAAGCACTTTACAGCGAACACTCTGAAACCCATTTCTAAATGCAGCACTGCAATGTAGCAAACCGTTTCTAAACCTTTGCTGCAAAAGGTTGCTGCAGTGAAGATAAAGCAGCTTTTACATTTGCTACATGTGTAAAACAAAATGGACGCTTGCGTGTATAATATAATATTATGCTGTAAAAATAAAAAAGTCAAAGTGATGTTGATAAAAATATTATGGAAAGATTAAGAAGGATTAAATTTTATAAAATGGCTCTGAAAGTTATCTAAAGAATAAGAAAATACTATATTTTAAATATAATTATATATCTTCTATCTCTTTACTTTGTTCACATTTTTGGAAAGATTAATGCTCAATTCTTTATAACTCTTTATTTAAATATTGTAGTTCTTTAACTAAAGCACTACTTTCTGCTGTAACTGAAATTAAAGAATAGATTGGGCATCCATGTTTTGCTTGAGTAGAAAGCGTTTCTAAACTATAATGCAGTGACATGTAGTGGTACCTGCTCGTGACGTCATTTTTGCTACACTCTCACTGCATAAAGAAACGCAACCTCACTACAGGTCATCAATGTATGTTGATATTCACACATTTTGAGTTTTCTCAGTAGCAAATATATTTAATAGTTAATAGTTTTAAAAATGCATTAAATACATTACGGTTGATTTAAATTTTTTCTGTAAGTACTGAAAATCAGTAAAATCAAATTCTTGTCCCAATATTATAAGTATTTTTTAAATTTATATTCAAATATAAAATGTGCTAAATATTCTGTATTAAAAAAGTTCATAATAAATCATTAAATACTTTCAAAATAATATTAATCATCATGTATATAACTATAGAACTAGGACAGTAAAAACAAATCAGCATTACTAACATAAATTTAATACTTAACAGAGTAAACATATTCAAGTAAATACAACATGAATATTTTAAAACTTATTTAGTAAAAAATCCTAATTTGTAAACTTAAATGAAACACTATTTTATATTGTTTTTCAAATGTTACTCTATATCAAATGACAAAAATAAGAGATTTTCTGGAACTAAATACAAAGAGTTTGTTGAAATTTTTTTTATAAAATTAAATAATTAACTCTTAAACATTAATGGATCTATTCTTGTGAAATTTAAGAAAAGCAATTAATTAAATAATAAATTAATTTTTTTTTCTAAATTATTTTCAGTCATAAATGAAATAACATATAATATCCACAATTATTCCAATAAATTGGAATTCCAAATTACAAATTTAACAAGAATAAATCTGTTAACATTTTTGTATACTTCAAATTGTTTTCATTAATAAAATGACCGATTCATTATTCTTATTATTTATTAAACTATAAAAAAATTATATATATTTTTTAACAACTGAATCACATCTTTAAACATTTCATTTCAATAAAGTTCTAATAGATAAAATATTTGCTAAATATTTCACTTCATTTATAAAAGAACATTATGGAATATACCTTGACCTCTTTTCCAATGAAAACTGTAGTTTCCTGGTGTAAAGCTATACATTTTAGTATTTATTAATTACATTTTGGGTTATCATCAAAAACTCTTATAACTGAAAATACAATTACAGTATAGAGAAAACTTTCATTCTACTTATTAGTTTGAACCTAACTTTTTTAAATAATCCAAATAGAATGTTATATAGTTTTTCACATTTATAGAAATATGAAAGAATTTTATAATTTTTTTATAATAATGGAAAAACAGATAAATAATAGTTGCTTATTTGATATAATGGTTACAATATTCATAAAATTAATGTATTCCATATAGCTTCGGTAAGCAATTGTAACTTTTGAGAAATATACTGTTAATTTAAATTTTATATCTTTTTTTTTTAATATTTTCTCTGAGAAAGTAATTCATAAAAGTGAAACACAAATAACTATAAAAATGAATAACTAAAATAAACATGCAAATCTGTCATATTTTTCATAAAATAAAGATGTTTTAATAAAAGACTTAACAAACTTTGTTAATTTTTTTTCATTAAAGAGTCAAAAAAACTAGCTACAAAGAATTTTCCTAAAAGGAGTAATTCTCATTAA
Source organism: Centruroides sculpturatus (assembly GCF_000671375.1). NCBI lineage: Eukaryota > Metazoa > Arthropoda > Arachnida > Scorpiones > Buthidae > Centruroides > Centruroides sculpturatus. The sequence goes on along the minus strand of NW_019384983.1, from coordinate 464,916 downwards.
AAACCAAAGAAACATTTTAGTAAACTGCTGTAATATTATATACTGTAATAAATTTAAGCAAATTAACCATTAATTATCAATTACTTGCACAACATTATAAATTCTCTAACATAGTACTGATTATTTTCATTTTCTACATGTACAAAAGTAAATAAAAAACTTTAAGAAATTTTAATGTAATAGAAAATTATATTTAAATCTAAAATTTTAAGCAAATTTTTAAAAGCTTTGCAATGTTTGAAAATTCAGAATTTAAACCAAAAAAATACATTTTCATGGTCTTGCATCTGAATGACAAAATTATGTTTTTAGTGAAGATTTATGAATTGAGGTTGAAAATAGTGAAAATTACAAACAATACAATCTCATACCAAATAATTAATAAAGTCTTTCTATGTTTGAGTAAGAAAATTATAAATGACATTCTTACATATTATTATATATTATTTAAGAAAACTATATAAACTATAGGATAATTTTCTGAAGTGTTAATTTCTTTTTTCTAGAATTAAACTGATAAATGTTTCCATGAAAAAATGCTTAATATTCAGTGTTTTAACTATTATTTTTCATTCTAAAATGGAATATTCTAAAAAGTTTCAAGTAAAATATTCCTAAGTTTTTTTTTTTTTTGTATTGTCAAGTGTCTAGTAGGATATCTACATGATAAATAAAAACAAATAATATGATTTTTCATTAAACTATGATAGAAATATATGCTGTACAAAAATAAGAATGTTTTTAATAAAATTATTTTGTTCTTTTATTGAAATTATTATGTCATTATAAACCATAAATTTATTTTTTATACTACTGTTTTGTGATTACTGCTTAAACAGCTAACAAATTTAGATTAAAAAAAATATATAAATATTCTATTTTTATCATATTTTTTTAATTTCAGGTATTTTATGTAAATTATATTATTATTAGATCTAACATTTAAAAATAATATAAATAAAAGCATAACAAAGCAATATTTTTGAAAATTAATTTCTGCTTTATCAATAAATAATTGGTTTTCTAATCATGTTTCTTCTAATTATTGATTAAATGCAAAAGTTAACATTTGACTACTGACATATTTTAACATGATGCATTGAGAAATCTGAAACTGAATGGATTATGCACCTCCTGAGTTATGCATCTCAGGAGCTGACTTACTATGGCTTGAAGTGTTCAATATTTAGATAGGAAACTGTGGGATCCAAAACATTAGAAGATAATATTTCAGGAAGAGTTTTGGAAAAGAATAGTATAATTTAACTATAAAAATATTTATAATTAGTTGAATTATTCATAATACTATTATTTATATTTAAATACTTAAATTATTATTTGAATTCTTAACAAATAGACAATTTTATTGAAATACTTAAAAAATGTAATTTTCTTTCATTAGATAATTATTATTGATAGTGTTATATGAAGTTGGCACAAAGAAATTTAAGTTTTGTATGCTGATTACAAATTTAAAAACTGTAAACTTACTTATTAAAAATAAAGCTTTATTTAACAAACAATATAACATTATGAAAAACTAGTGTTTTTAATATGATGTGGAATACTCTTACAATTTAATTTTACATTATTTAAAGATTTAATAACTTTTTAAAATTTGTTTCCTATGTAAAAATTCTAATAAATCTTTTTCACTTTTCCTAAAAGAATTATTTTAATGAATTTTCACTATATTTCCTTAATTCTAAAATGGACCAGAGTCAGAAATCAAATTTTAAGAGTTTTTTAATGAACAAAAAGTTTTAAAATAAGTTTTATTTTGCTAATTAACAACAAATTAGAAAAACAATAGCAAAACAGTTCCATGACTTAGGTAATGTTTAGCAGCTCTATTTCCATCAGCATACTCTGCATAGAATAACTATTTATTTTAATGCTGCATCATAATGTTATCTTGAAGGCTTTTTATGCATTAAAAAGCAGTTTAAATTAAGTGCTTATTACCAGCAGTGCATTTAGATCTGCACAAATTCAGATTTTTGGCTATATTGTTCACTATGTTGTCTACTTACAATGACTATTGATTATTGGTAATTGTATATGAAAGCTGCCATTAATTCTAAAACACCTCTACTTCAGACAAGTAAAAATGGATAAAAAGTACATCTTAAAATCAAGAAAATATCGTATATTCATTTTTCTATTAATTCTATATATAATTATTGATATTTAGTAAAATAAGTATACTAAAAGTAATTATGGCAAATTTGTAAAAATACAATGTTACATTGACCATTTCACCAGAATCAAATTTATAATTTGTAATTAAATTAAAGAAAAATATTGCAGGCTAAAATAAAAACGTATTCATTTATATGGCTCAAAGTAAAAAATAAAATAATTATTCCAGATTATCATTTACATCAACTTATCTAGCTCATTAATAAAATTAGATTGAACAAACCAATAGTAATTGAAAAAATTTATGAGTAACTTCAACTTATTAAATTAATTTTTTATAACTTATGTATTTTATGGGTGATTACTTAAATTGACATGAATTACTATGAAGTAAGAACAAACAACTTAAATTTTGAGATTAACATATCAGATTTTTGGAAAAATCCTATCTTAAATTAATATGTAATGTTATTTCTAGCATGACATCTTAAACTTGTGCAATAACTTTTGAATTTATATATTTTAACAAGAAACATCAAAAAATTTGGAACTGGATTACTCATTTGCCTCCCGAGTTTATACATAACAGAAGATACATGATTAACATTACAAAATAATTTGATATATCCTAAGTTCAAATAATAAATTATAACAATTTGATTACAACAATAGTAATTCAAAACTCAAGACACTATTTAAATGGAATAAATTTTCTAAAGACATTACACATTATACGTTACTGCTATTAAAATTTCTCAAAGTAATAAAGAACAAATTACAAAATATTAAAATTAGATGATAATCTCTAAGTTTCACATATAACACAAAGAGAACTTTAACAAAAGAAACACACATTGTCTATTGAACATTTACAGATAAACATCAATAATTTCTGATGAAAAGGCTTCATTATTTAAAAGACAATAACTGTGTTATGAAAAATGTGATATACATAATTGGTTGTAAACTTCAAGTGTACATAAATATTTTGAAAGAACAATAATTTTATTAAATTATATCATAAATAATTTAACTGATATCTGATATAATGAATTTTCAGAAAAAGTTGAGACAATAATGACAGTTTAAACAATAATCAAGAATTTGATCTAGCTCCATCTATCTTCAATTTCACCTCAATATAAATATTAAAAATACATTTCCATCTGTATTTAATCTCCTAAAGTTATTTAAACAATTTTTATCATTTTATTACTACGAAATTATTAATATAAATTAGAAAATATATTCAATTTATAAAATCTAAATTAAATTAATTTCATTATTAATTAAATTGTATTAATAAATCATATATAGTTTTAATTTTAAAAAAGTTTAAAACTTACTGGTTTAGGCATTTTGGCAGTTTTTCTTCAATTTAATCACTCAAATAACTAGAAAAAAATATATATATAGAAGTTTTACTTTGATTTTAAAATAATTTAAAATAAACTTTTATGAAGTAATAAATAAATATATTATTACATTTAATAAAAAAAAAATTTAATCAAATCGAAATTTTATAAAAATAAACTATTATCTATGCAAAATGTTGTTGAATGTTACAAAATTTGAACAGCTTTCAAATACTACTAAGAATCGTTTCATTATTCTTTCTTTAAACAGTTTAATACAAAACAATATTCCAATATTAACAAACTAAATTTTGAAGTAAGTAAACTCTGTTAAATACTTATTTTGTATATAATATTTATTTAAATTTAATATGCCAAGCTATAAGATAAATCATAAATTGTTTTCTTGGATAACACTACTTTATAAGTAAAAAAATTTTGAAATAATTGTTATTGCTTTATTGTTGTTTAATCAACTCAGTATGTTGAACTACATATTTATATATTTGCTATTTCATTAGATTTAAAGTAATCTATTAAATACAGGATGTATTTAAAAGCAGGATACATTCATCCAAAAATGACCTATTTTTATTAGACAGGTAATAAGAATCTTTTGTGTATTGTACTGCAAAAATTATTAGCACATGCTTTCAAAACTACATAACAAATTTTTTACTTTATTATCTCAAAAATTTTTTAATTTACTTTAAAGTTTTATACTTTTTAGGTTAAATTGCTAATGTACTAATTTCATGTTTTCTTGCATTAATTTATATTCTTGTGTGTGTGTGTGTGTTATGTATGTATGTAATTAAAAATTTTAATTAAAACTAAAATAAACATAGATTGATGAACTTTACAAACTTTAATCTAAGCTGTTGTGTTTATATAATTTGGACATGAACTTCAAAAATATTTCTAGGCAAAGATAAAGTGAAAGCACATTACACTCATGATACTTAGTTTATTAACCTATTTATTATACAACTTAAATGAAATGTACCTTACTTGCATATCATTTTACACAGAAAAGTTTAAGTACAAATGAATAATCATTAGAAAATATTTTATCAATATAATTATATAAATATTTTACTCTTAAAAATTTTTTTGATATCTATAAATTTTTTAATGATAGTACATGATTAAATAATCACTTACATTCAAACAGTATATGGAAATCAAAAATTCTGTATTATTTATAACAAGTAATTTATTACTAAATAAATAAAATGCATAAAGTAATGATTAATAATTTAAATTTCAAGATTCAGAAGTAAAACCAATATAAAATTTGAGTTTTTCTTTTAATCATCATTCTGTGTTCAAAAATGTTTCAGTTCTAGACATTTTGTTTATAATATAGTTTTAAAAAAAACCACAGATCAAAATATTTTGTAAATTTTTGTTTATAAATACATACAGAATTAGTAAAATTTATCTCTTAAATTTATAATTTTAATTTGTTCATTATACATAATGTAAATAAAATTCATACATTTCACAATTTGTTAATGTGTCAAACAGCTTAAAGGCAGAAAACAGACATGACGGTTTTCAATAGAACACATGCTCCATATAAGGTATTATTATGAAACCATTTCAAAGAAAAAATAATATATTAAATATAAATTTTACTCCAAATTAATTACTAATTATTTAGATTAAAAAATTTGAATAATACTTTACATTCAACATTTTATTTATGTAATTAAAAAACTAAACTATTTTTCAACAAAAATTAGAAGAAAAAAATAAAAGTTCCTTCTTATATCACATCACTTATAAACATTATAGATCTGTAATTATTTATTATTTACTTGGAAATAATAATCATATCGAAGTTGTCATTTCATTTTCACAAAATTACTAATTTAAATAATTTCCTGTAATCAGAAATAATTAGGAATTTTACACATTTAAATAAACAGAATTCTAGGAAAACCACAATAAAAGTATAACAGGATTATCGCCTAATTTAAATAAAATTTCATATTGTATAATACTGAAGTCATTTTAAGTATTTCCTAAATGAATGACTTCTCAGAAGATGTCCAAACAAGGAATGTTGAATGACTCATTCCTTAATTTTCTATATGAAACCTAATTTTTTAATATTGAAACTATTCATTTTAAGTTAGTCTAATTAGAAACAATTAATTATCATCAAAATTGATTTTTTAAATAAATAAATATAACATTTAAAACTCACTTTACATTTATCCCCTGTTTATAAGTTTATTGTATTCGTCCCAATGTCGTATATTCTAATGTTTATTGAATTACTATTAATAAAAATAGCATGATTTAGCGTGAAAGACTTTTACAACCGATTTATTAGGCAACGTTCTCATATTTTCCATATGTTTCGTTAATAATTGAACATTAAGACTTATAAAATGCTACTAAACTTTATAACTAAAGTGTTTAAGCGTTTAATTAAACGATACTTACATTTCTTGAAGAGATTCTTTTTTAATCCGGATGCCAATATGGCCGCTCCTCCTCCATTCAAGGGTGGGGTCGTTGCGAAACGCCCCCTATCGGCGTAATATATGTTACAACGTGGAAGTAAACTTTTACGTAAGTTCTGAAACAACTTGTATTACATCGACATAACGCAACGAAGCGTATAATGTAATTTATAAGAAACTAGTCTCCTTGTCAGTATATTGCTTAAATCGGGAGTGTCGAACGCATGTATGAAACGAACCGATATACTTTTAAATTGGTTGCGCGTGATCGATTGTTTATTTATTTATTTATTTATTTTTTATAACAAGCTATGAGATCGAAAAATTGCGTGCATACTAGTCCATACTACTAAAAAAGAATAGTTTAGTTTTAATATATATATTGGTTTTATTTTTCTGTGTAATAATAAAGGGGAAAAACATTTGGAGGAAGCGATAAAACAGCGGGAGGTAATCTAGTTTGGCCCCCTTACAGCTTCTAAAAAATCTGCATCAGCTAAGTGAATGACCATATGCTTATACTTAAGATGTTAAAATGTTTTCCTCTTGAAGTAATACTATTTAATACTGTATATTCAATTCTAGTTTAAAATTTTAAAAAGTTTTTCAAGTTTTTTCCTAGACGATTAAATTATTATGGATGGTTTTATATAAATATAAATAATTATAATTGATTAACTAGAGTTTACATTTATAAAAATTTTCTAATGGTCTGTTTCGTATAAAGATAGAAGAGTAAAAATAAAATTTGAGCATTTATCATTTTTTTCAAACTTTTGATTTTGAACTTTTTATATTATTAATTAAATAAATATTCTGTAAACGGGTATGAACAAGTATTCAAAATCGCCATGTGTGACCGATTTATTATAGTCATACTCTAAGCGAAAATTTAAATTTTAATTAAAAATATTTTTTAAAAAACATTATTATAATTATTTTCTTATACTTTCTTCGATCAAACATTTTTTTCTGTTGCTTCGTGTAATGAAACAGAAAAATTGAAACAAGTGGATTTAAATAGCATATTGGTTTGGATAATTAAAAAAAATTAAAATTTATATTAAATAGTAAAATAAAATTTAAATAATAATAATGTAATAATGAAGATAAAAACGGCATAAAAACGAAATTATTATAACCTGTCTATAATATAGCTGCTGGCCCATCAAAGCCATCAAGATCCATCTCTGCTTGAGGGTTTTCTTAATACTTTTAAGCGTTTCATTCTGTAATAAAATTCTAAAATGATTTACTATAATTTGTCCATTAAAAAAAAATGCAAATACTAACAATTATGTGTATACATACGTAACTTCATGAATATGTGCAGGGCTATTTTTCAGCCGAAACGCTCCAGTAAACCATACCGATAAATAGCATAAAAAGTATTGATAGCCGGTAAGTACACTACTTAGTACCCGCAATTGCTCAGTATAAAGTAAAAACAAAATTCTATATGTTCAGCCACCATAGTATATGCGTACCGGCAGTAATGTTTCTATCGGCATATAAGTGCTGATAAAAACATTACTGCCGGTACGCATATATGGAAAGTGTAAATAATGAGTTGAATTTAAAATGTTCAATTTAAATAACGTGTTTTTAAAATTTTCAAAATTAATATTTCATCGGAAGTACAGTAATGTAGATCCATATAAAAACCAGTAATGAAGTAAGTTTCTCAGAAAATTCGAAGCTAGCAGACCGTATAATGCAAAACAAGATTACATCTGATAGAATATTGAAAAATGTAGTTTAACACTATTTTTAGAGCGTTAATATAAAGAAGAATTTATCCAATCTCAATGAATGAATGCTTAAAATAGTAAAACGAAAAGAATAAGATTTTAACCAGTATTTAATGATATAATACACTAAACAATTATAAATAGAAAACCTAATAGTTTCAATAAATATAAACTATATTTTTAAAAAAGATAATAATAAAGCTAAATTTTCTTAATAGTGCAAAAAATTGAAGACATAGATTAATATTCTATAATTATCATTTGTTTATGCACTGTTAAAAATAAATATAGTTTTTCAGCCCGGAATAGAACATGATTATGAATGTGTAGGTAACAGACCTTAGCAATTATGACAAGATTTCTAGTAAGTACACAGACCTTAGCAATTATGACAAGATTTCTAGTAAGTACACAGACCTTCAGGAATGCAAGGTTGTTACAAAATTCGGAAGGAAAATATACGAAAATAAGAACAACTAAACGTCTATAAGAAATACATCATGTGGAACACAATCAGATTTCTATTAAAGAATGAAACAACGGTTACTTTTCTTTTAAACTTGCGAGTCTAGCTGTTTGAAATCATGCTACCAAGAAGTATAAAACTATTTTTGATGCGGAAACCAATAATTATGCTAACTTTATGTTTTTCCCAGAAAACTTAATTGTCTCGACCATTATTTAGAAAAATACTAGATAACCCGTAAAAAATTTATATCTATTTATTTTATTATTTGTTTACGAATTCCTACAATAAAGAACCAGCGCGTATCGCTTGATAAAAGATTGGCGTGTAACTTAATGAGTAGAATTTCAAACATAAATGAATTTTAAATGTATTATAAAAATATTTATTATTTTAAAATTTTTTATAATATNTAATATAATATATTAAAATACTTTAAACATATATTTGTATTTTTTTCCCCAAAAACGAAGCACGAGGACATAACGTCACATTATACTCTGTGTAACGTCATAGGTGGTCTGTGACGACGAAGGAGTATGTTTCGTCCTCGTGTTCAGTTCTTTCCTCGGCTGGTAAGAATTAAAAAAAATATATAAAATATTAAGAAATGTGCATGATTATAACGAATACACATTACTCGATGTAGACTAATGCGATCATTGTAATAAAATTAATAATAAAAGACTTTTAAAGTCTTAAACGTACAGTACATATTTACTAGACCATTATGTCTTTTTATTCACGAAATTGTTTAATGCAAAAAAGTTAGATATTAAAACCTTATAAGAAAGTTTAAAAATCGTTATCCTATAAAATTTTCATAAGCAATGTAAAGCAGAAAGAATTTTAAGCAGGATTTTTAATGAAAATCAGTAGTACAGTACTAGATATAAGTGAAAGGTAAGTATGAATTGTGAACTCTATAGATCTTACATTTTCTTTTTAATTTTAAGATACCGAAATTTGTTACCAAGTCCAATGTAAGAATACATCACAGAGTAATTTTGGGGGGCTGTATCTCACAAAGGGTTTCTCATAGAGGTATGGTTCCTTTGACTTTTTTGTTCCTATGAGTATGCTCTACAGTTCTGTTAAGGTCTCAAATGTATCATTTGGAGCTTGAATTGAGCCACTAGAAAAATCTAAATTAAATCAAGAACTGTAAGAAACCTTACAGTTCTTGATTTAATTTAAGAAGAACAAATACATATTTTTGATATAAGATACATATATTTTGTGTTTCAAAATCCTTACATCAACTAGGTAAGAACAATTTTATTGAAATATCAACATCAATATTTGATGTAGTGCCATATATTACACTCATTGCTATAAAAATTAGTGCACTAAGGAATTGTCATATTGCTCTGAAACTTGGCAAGCAGATATGGAATTGATTAGTTATAGCATGGTGGCTCATTGCATAATGCCAGCAGTGGGCATTAAAGTGCCCCCTTGGCCTATAAAAAAGTGTGCATAGGCTCCTGTCTGTAGTTTACCTGTTGCAGAGGGACACTGTATCATTAGAGATACCTTTACATCACAATCAAAGGCCAAATGAACAACTAATTTGAATTTGAGAGGGGAAGAAACATCAGGTTGAGAAGCTGGATGGTCATCTTGCCAAATAGCCCACCACCTAAGTCATTCTGACAACACTGAGGAGGTGTTGAGACCAGTGGACAATAGAGACCTTGCCAGGCTCAGTATGTCCTTGGCAGACCACTAGCAGAGAGGACTGCCTGGTCTTCTGACAAGCACACATACACAACTGACCATATCATTGTTTGCCATCCAGACACACAGGTGGTGCCATCATAACAGTCCCCTGTGTCTGTCTGTGCCATTTTAGGCACCTGGGTGAGGAATATTTGGTATTGCAGCAGTTGTTATGTGTGCTTTCATCAACACTATCCATTGTCACCTCCATTTTGAGTGGTGTGAGCAAATGGAACTATGTTGTCTACAGCAACAAATCCAGATTTGATATATTCTCTTAAGCTCTGTTGGTATGAACTGTGTTTCATGAGGACCAGTGTTCTGGACTTATCTGTTCTGGTGAGAATTACTCCGTTCTTTCGCATCCATCTAGTAGTACGACTCAGTTTGTCCAACAGAGCTTAAGAGAATACATTGATAATACAATGTGCGAGAAAGAGAATGACGATATAAATCCAGATTCAGTTTGGGCACTGATGAAGACCATGTTTATGTCTAGAGATTCTGTAGTGAATGCCTCAATCCTGCCCACATTTTACAGCGTCTGACTGCTCCCATAGCCTGTATGATGGTCTGGGTTTTTTTTTCTTTAATTTTCTGCCTTGTATGCACTAAGCGGGCCTCTTATCAAAGCCCATTATGGGTTTAGCCAGGCTGACAATGAGGCTGTTGGTGAGGGACAGAACTTGATATATCTGGACAGACCACCTCCTGAAAAATTTCTGGGAATTTTTCAACCCATCCGGATTCAATCCTGGGTCCCCAGAGCAGTATGCTGCCAGAGAGTAGTCAAGGTGGTAACCTGGACTGCTCTGCCATCAGATGATGGTCTGAAATGCTATTACATAAAGACAGCCAGTCACTTCTAGTAGTGATCCAAGAGACCATGACAATCCAGTGGTATGTCAGTGGTAGTGATATCCAGTGGTAGTGACATCCTGCAGCCAAATGTGATGTTTCTCTTGGCAGATCTTCCAACAACCTTTTCCTACAGGACAATGTTCGACCACACACAGCAATGGTGGCACAGGACTTCCTCCACCATATTGCCTTCCCTTATTCCCTGGTTCCCTTATTTGTCACTGATCAAACATGTCTACCGTGTTTCCCCGAAAATAAGACATCCGCAGAAAATAAGACCTAGCACAGGTTTTGCTGAATTGCGAAATATAAGACCTCTCTCTGAAAGTAAGACCTAGCGAAGTTTTTTTTTAGTCCTAACGGTCATGGACAGATGGTTGAAAGTGGCCATTGGCTTTTTGAAAGTACAGCCACTGATTGGTCAGCAGACAATTACGCCACACGGCATGATTTGCATAAGACTATGGCTTGGGAATCACAGATTTGCATAACGTTACGGCTGGTGATGGCTAATTGGTCGGCCGGGAATCACACCACATGACATTTGCATAGTTCTACGGTTCAGTAAGCACTAATTGGTCATCGAGTCCGATGTTGACGCTATAAAAACGCGACAGTTCGACACACCGGATATACGTCACTCTCGTCTAAGTTCGATTTGGGAATTTTTTTGTTCAATAATAAATGTAAATTCTTCTTCCTGGAAAAAATAAGACATTCCCTGAAAATAAGACCTAGCGCATTTTTCAGAGCAAAAATTAATATAAGACACTGTCTTATTTTCGGGGAAACATGGTAGGATCATTTATTCTTAAGCCTTTGTGTCCTTATTATACAAATTTATTATTTGTATAATAAGGACATAAAGGACAGATTAACTAGGACAGATTGTATTACTAGGACTTATTATATTGATGTCCAAGTCCTGCAAAAAGAGGAAATGTATCCAGAGAAAAAAAGGAAAAATATTGTTGGCCTGATTTACCTGTACACAATTTACACATTTTGTTTTTCTTTTGGACCATTTGGTCCCTCATCAACAGATACTGCCACCATGTGATTATTTTGGTCACTAATAACATCAAAATATAAAAATAACAACATAAAAAAATCCATATTATGTTTCCAATCTTGTATATATAAATCAATAATTTTAAAAGATACATATTTAAAAAACGGAGGTTGTGAAATATGATAATGGTCCAGACAAAGGGTAGTGAGGGATATGTTGGTTTTAAGAAAATGTTTTCACAACCCCTTTTTTTTAAATATGTATCTTTTAAAATTATTGATTTATATATACAAGGTCAGAAACATAATACAGATTTTTATGTTGTTATTTTTATATTTTGATGTTATTAGTGACCAAAATAATCACATGGTGGCAGTACCTTCTGATGAGGGACCAAATGGTCCAAAACAGAAACAAAGTGTGTAAATTGTGAACAGTTAAATCAGGCCAACAATAAAGATTTTTCCTTTTTTCTCTGGATACATTTCCTCTTTTTGCAAGACTTGGACACTGGTATAATAAGTTCTAGTAATATGATCTGTCCTAGTAGACATTTAAATAATAAATATCTAGGATCACTTGGGATGCCAAGTTTTGTAAATTTTTATGATTTATATATTAATATTTTTGTTATTTTTTTTTATGTTGTTTAAGTTTATGTAATTTAAGTAATTTATTAAAGCAATAAAACTTTCATATATTATTATTATGTTGCATGAATTAAAAATCCCCAAGATTTGCTCTTGGATTTTTCTATTATACAGATACTGTGATATATTACAGTCAAAACATTATAGAATACTGTTTAATAATAGTGTGTGATAAAACATGAAAGTAGCTTCTTTTATGTTTTATCATATTCAGTATCTGTATTCTATAAATTGGATTTTGAAGTTTGATTATCCTTGTTCGAATAATGAAATTAATCTTTTTCAAGTTAATACAGAAATATATTGTGTGTGTGATATGTAGAATTATTTATGATGAATTGTATTGCATTCTTTAGTTTCATATATAAATGATATGTAGAGAATACAAAGCAACAATAGATCACATACTGAACTATTTTCTTTAATTTCAGAATTTTTATAGAAAATTGTAACAGAGTACAGGTAGCCCTCGGTTTATGCTGGCTCAATTTACGCCAATTCACAATAACGCCGTTGTGCAATTTGCCTGATTTTCCCTATGCCAGACTGATTTTTATTTCAGTATTGACGTATTTACTGAGTCGCAACATTGTACATTCGTTAAAACAAAGATTTTTATTGAATATATTTATTTTTTCTGTTTAATATTATTGGGTATGTATACATTTGCATTAAATTAATATTAAAATACTAAATGTATAGGTTCCCATGAGTCAAGTTATTAAACTTAATAGTCCAATAAATGTCTTCCAAATTCAGAGTGCTAATGAATACAAATAGTTTGTATCCCGTATCAGTTCGTTCAGGAAAACACCTTACGATGCAGTAGCACTTCCGGTGATCACAAATTATCATTAGTGAGACAAAATCTACTTCTCGTTGACCAGATATCTAACTCTACGGTGCTACGGCGGCTGGTGGTCAACCACTCAGTGTCTCTGCTCGTCTGTAGCTCTATTTCGGGTTAGCATATCCTTTCAACTATGGAAAGTTTACAGTTGAACTTTGTGAGTTAGACAATGATTGGGAGAGAAGTGCAAATGTAAAAAAATTAATCACCACATCCATTTGACTATATTCTGAAATTATTAATGAAAGAAAACAAAAATCTAAACAATTACAAATGGATACTTTTTTCCAAAAAATGTGAGAGATCTGAAACTTTGAAATATCATTTGTTTTTCTTAAGATTTTTTAATAAAAACATTTCACTTTATTTCATTATAAAATACATTTAAAAAATTAAATTTATAATATATGTATTTTGTATTATATTGTATTAATAAACAAAATTATTTGCTTATTTTTCACTTATGTAGAACCTAACCCTATACCTCACTGTAAATATGGGTTCATTTTGTGCCGGCTTTTGTAGGAATGGAACTGCGGCATAAACTGAAGGCTACCTGTAGTACATTTAGAAGTTTATTTTTCATGAACTACAGTAGAGCATCGATTATCCGACCCCCGATCAACCGTCACATCGGCTAACCAACTGCGTTAACTGATAATTGCATTAACAGTCAAAATTTTTCTTAGCAGTTTTTCTTTGGTAAAGATAACTTTCGTGCTTGGAAGCAGTACCCACAAAATTTTTACCTGTATATTTTCTACATTTTGCCTCCAAGCATCAATCATATTTTTACCAAAGAAAAACTTCTAAGAAAAATTTTGACTGCTGTCTAAATTATCATAAAATTTCACTTGGCGTAATTTTTTTATATCTCAGATGTTTTTGTTTGCATTATTAATTTAAAAGTTGAATTTTTCTGAGGAATATGATTAAGTAATATTACTAATTTATTAATAGTTAATATAATTTTCAAGTTACATTTCACAATTATTAGCATTATATTTTCTTTTTTCACAGTTGTAACAACAGTTTATATTTGATAACATTTTTTCACAGAATCACTGTATCATGTATTAGCTATATTACATTCAATATATTTTGTGAGATTGTACAATTACATGGCTTTAAAATTTACCCAATATAACATCAATTTGAATAAAATATTAGGCAAGAAATATACATGTATAGTAGAATAATACAGCTGTCCCTTGATAGTCTGACGTTTTGTAATCCGACATGCTCAATAGTCCAACGCACCTCCTGTCAAGCTACCCGTCCCCGTTCCGTGTCTGCTTGCACAGAAGCCTGTCGCGACGTGAATCTTCCCACCCAATTCTTACACGATGACACACATTTCGTGTGTTTTCCGTGAGCAGTTCTGTTCGAACAGTTGGAGTAGGGAATATTGTAGGCTACTGCTAACAAAACAATGCCAAATATGTAATCACTTTCGGTAATCCAGACAATTTTGGTAGTCCGACACCCCTTTGGTCCCATACCTGTCGGATTATCAAGGGACAGCTGTATAAGGAAAAAGTTCCATGTTTATTTTTAACAAAGTTATGTATGAATGGGTGATCATTTAATTTGAGGAGCAAAATCTTGTTTCAAATGCCATCTTTGGCATATTCCACCCATTTGTTTTTCTCAAATACTCTCCCTTAAACCTCACAGATTTTTTGCCAATATTGTACTCATGCATTAAAAGCATCTTGAAAACCATTTTTTGCAGTGTGCAAAATGTCATTGTAGTTAATATTGTGTAGCCAGTGATTACTGTCATAGGTACCAAGATTCTTTATCCACTTTACTCCAGGAGTTAGCATCTTTTACTTTTTGTTGCTTTCATATCTGATGAAAGCAACAAAAAGTAAAAGATGAAAATGAAAAAGAAATATTTTGCATTTGATGATAAAGCTTGATGATTTTCAATGATAACATTGCATACTGTCAAGAAATGGCTTTCAAGACACTTAATGCATGGATAAAATGAGTGCAAAAATGTGTGAGGTTCAAAGGAGAGTATTTCGATAAAGATAAATAGCCATAAGATTCTGAAGATGATATTAAAGCCAAGTTTTTATAACTGTCCATGGAATCAAATAATCATCCCTCATATATATGTGAGTAGAAATATTGGAAATAAGTATTTCCGTCTGTAAACAAATAATTTATCAATAGAAGAAATAATGACAAGAAAAAGAGAACTAGAGTGACTATATTTTGGTTGTGTGATTTTGGGAAATAATTTTGTTAAACGTTGTTTTGTTAACCTCTCAACGCTCACCTGTTTTTAATTATAATGTAATTAAGCATAAAAAAATACTTAAAACTGAAAAAAAAAACGAAAGAAATGCGTTAATTTTGAAGAAAAAGCTTCAAATTTTATTTTCCTTTGTCTCGCCTTTCTGTGAAATTTGACGTTTATGAGTCATTGTTTACACAGCTGGATGACCTTGAACACAGCTGGAGTCGGATTTCCCGGGGCATTCTCAGACGTCTCGGGAGGAGAAGGGTTTAAAGTAGGGTGAGCACGAAATACCCCTATATTTTAAAATATTTTTAAAAAATTAAAAATTTTATTGCGATTTCCGACCCCCCCTAATCAATTAAATTAATATAAAATAAAATATATTAATTAAAAAAATTTAAAAACTTTTGCAGGTCGTTTTTGACATCAGAAACTAGCTTTAAATAACTTTACCGAAGTAAAATTAGTGCGCTACAACTTAGGAACCATGAAATAAAATTGATAAAAAACTCCCATTAAAAAAACAATTAAGCCTTAATCGAGCCTTATCAAAGGCTCATTAAAATCGCGATAAAATTTTTTCGCGCGGGCAAAAAATTTTGAAAAAATTTGGGGACTTAAAAAACATTCCAAAAATTGAAAAAAAAATTGTCAAAAGTGGCCTTAACTACCGAATTTTACGTAACGCTATGTAACATGCCCGAGTTATCTCGGGACTGGACGTTAAGAGGTAATTCTGATAAATTTGCAAATTATTTAATTCTTATGTTATTGGGCTGCAATTCGAAAAAATTGTGGACTTATAAATTTCCACTGTCTTTCCTTAATCTTGAGAATGAAGTTAGATAGATGAAAGATGAGACCAGATATGGAAATCTTGAGCAGGAGGCCCTGATTAACTATATACAAACTTCTGGTTTTGCGCTGGAAGTCACATTATTTCAATTTAAAAATTTTTCCCTGAAAGGTTTTAGGTAGATGACTGGCATGACTACTGTTAAAGGAAAAGTATGGTGTACAGGGGCAAGCCGCTACTAATTTGAGGTGGAGACCATATATTTTAAATTAAATAAATTGAAAATACAATTAAAAATTGCAGCCTGATGTCAGAATAAATAATTGTTTTTTTTCATAATATATACTGTATATATATGTATGTATGTGTAATTGTGTATACATTATGTTCTGTGAGGGAATGGCAATATTTTTACAGCATGTTTCAGTGATTTTTATAATACAGTAGTCCCTCATTATATCACTCACTTGGATATATATTATTTTTGTTTATAGTGGATGGATACATCAGTTACACTGCACCATCTGATTTATTGTTTATTTGATTTGTTTCCCTGCATGCATGATATAATGAGGAGTTACTGTCTTGTTTTTGAAATCAAACAAAAAATAAGTTATTACATTTAAGTATACTATTTTCTGTATAAATATTAAAATTATTTGTATTTGACAAAATGATGATGTACTTTTGGAAAGTAATATGCAATGTAGTAATAATTTATTATTAGAAGTTTTTATTTTTATTTGTCATTTGAATATTGGAATAAAGGATAGATTAGGATAAAATTTTGAAATAGATAAATATCTATTTCAAAATTTTATTTATCAAGAAGTTTTGTAACATATTTGTTAATGACTTTTCAATTTCATCAAGACTAATACCAGTTGTAAATGCTGAAATTAAATGTAATTTTGAAAGAAATGAGTATTTCTTTTCAGTTTTCATATAACTTGAAATCATAACTTAATTGAACTTTGTGTTATCAAAGTTCAATTAAGTTATGATTTCAAGATTATTATAGATTATTTTAATATTTAGATTAAATATCAATTATTTTAATATTTAGATTTAATATCAATTATAGATTATTTATAATATAAATTATATTTGAAGCTTTAGTTATTTAGTAATATGGTTTATTTAGAAATATAGATTATTCTTTAATTTTTATGAATTGTAATAAAATAAATCTGTATTCTTGAAATTGTTATCAATTTATAAGAAATTTTAATAATCAACAGTTATAGTGTTAGTTTTAATACTTATGTTTTATTTATATGTTATATTTCATATTAATAATAGTAATAAAGTGAAAAAATAAATTATGCATGAGATACCAATTGTGTCCTGTGTTCAAATAAATATACATGACAGAAGGGAGGTTCATCATTGTCAAAAAACAGAAGGGTTTTTTTAAATTAATTATACCAAGGGCTAAAAGCAATCTTTTAATAATTTTGTTATATTTGTAGAAGGGTTTATGATTGCCATATAAGATCAAGTCATAAATATAAGAAACTATAGGCAGCACATTTTGTCTTTTAAGACATAACCATAACACTGACTACAAATCATACAAAACACCACATTGGGTTAAAAACTTTTAACATAAACTGATTACTTACAATGCCATAATGAAATAGCAAATACAACTTCCAAAAGCTGAAACATTTCAACAAACACGCTTGATACTGTTATCTACTTCACTTCCAAAACTGATGTAGATTGAATTTTAGAAAAAAATGAAAGAAAACAAACATTTTTGTCCATGTTAATGACCCTTATTGGGTTACAAAAACTTTTTACATTATTAAATAAACTTGCACATTTGATAAAAGAAATTTTTACAAATGAACTTTTTACATAAATTTGAACAAAGTTAAATATTTGAAATTTGATAGTCATTTCAAATGTAACTTTTGTAAAAAAGCTTATTTGTAAAAATTTCTTTTATCAGATATACAAGGTTTTTTAGTACAGTAATGTAAAAGAATTTTTGTAACCTGGGGAGCAAAAAACATTTGTTTTTTTTGTTTTTTCTAATGTTTATTAAACATTAGTGCTGGAAGTAATACATAAAAGCATCTAGGGTGCTTGCAAATATAATATCAAAAGCTTTCACACAAACACAAACTTCTACATATCTAGGAAATATACTACAAATATATAACTCATATGGTCATAGAAAACAATACAAAATATACCATGACTTAGCCATAATCATAGACAAAACAATACATTACAACAGACCAGACATTATATTCATTGACAAACAAAACAAAATCACATACATCATAGACATACTATACCAAACCTCTAAAATGCACAAAATACACTGAAAAAATTAATACAGGTAGCCCTCGGTTTACGCCACAGTTCCATTCCTACAAAAGCCAGCACAAATTGAATCAGCGTAAAATGAACCCGTATTTACAGTGAGGTATAGGGTTAGGTTCTACATAAGTGAAAAATAAGCAAATAATTTTGTTTATTAATACAATATAATACAAAATACATATATTATAAATTTAATTTTTAAAATGTATTTTATAATGAAATAAAGTGAAATGTTTTTATTAAAAAATCTTAAGAAAAACAAATGATATTTCAAAGTTTCAGATCTCTCACATTTTTTGGAAAAAAGTATCCGTTTGTAATTGTTTAGATTTTTGTTTTCTTTTATTAAGAATTTTGGAATATGGTCGAATGGATGCGATGATGCCCCTTTTTTACATTTGCATATTTTTTATCTGACACAATAACCCTCCAGTAAAGTTAAAATTTATAAACAGTTTCACAATTGGCGACTATTCAGTTGGCGCCAATAACACAATGAAAAGTTTCAGTTCTTATCTCCTGTACTTGTTCGTTGAGAAGACACCTTACGACGACCAATGTTGGCTAGCAGTAACGCTTTCTTTGCTGTGGTAAAATTCAGTCAGCAACATGGATTCAAACTCGAATTTTCATGCTTTCACGTCAACTTTATATAGTCATTGTCAGCCAGCGAATCAGTGGCTATGCTAATCATAGCTCTATATCAGGTTTGCCACATCGCATGATGTTCTAGCCAACGGTAGATGCATGTGTCACCAATTCAAATTTAACTGGTCATGTTCCTCAATGAACTCTCCTTGACAGCATTCATTACCAGTTCAAATTGACCAATCATGTTCATTACATGATATCACTATGACACCTCCTTTATTCTTGTATACATGGGTATGTAAACATTTAGTATTTTAATATTTTTATTTATTTTAATATTAATTTAATGTAAATGTATCAAACCTAATAATATTAAACAGAAAAACTAAATATATTCAATAAAAATCTTTCTTTTAATGAATGTACAATGTCACAGCTCAGTAAATACGTCAACACTGAAATGAAAATCAGTCTAGTGTAGGGAAAATCGGGGAATTACACAGCAAATTTCGCAGCGGCATTATTGTGAATTGGCATAAATCGAAGGTTACCTGTAAATATTTAGAAAAAAAAAAGCATCTCTGGAGAATGGATAAGGTTCTTATTGTGTCTGTAGTATCATACCACACATAACATAAAAGTCTTGAAACAATAGGACTTCACACAAAAGCCCATAAACTACACTACAGAAGGCTGCTATACTAAACATATGTTCATGTAATTAGGAAATTCTTAAACACAGATACATATATAAACAGCACATAAACAAAATATTATTGTTTCTATAGTTAAGCCTTAACTTTGGTTCTGCATAGCACTAAGACCCAGTGCATATTCTAATGTACTACAACTGAAATGTGTAATAGGAATTTTGAATTGTGCAATTGGAATCTCATATTTGTGCAGTAATTAATTGTTGAATTCTGTACTTTATAAGTATTTTTTTCTTCTGGTTATGTTAAAGTTAAAATATTTACCTAAATTATGTAGTGTATGGTAAAACTTGGCCAAAATGTAACCTGGAAGAATAAAAAGGAAACCAGCCTAAATAAAAAAAAATTCTTTGGAATGGAGCGAGTTTCTATGTTAATAAAAGAACCTATTCAAAATAGAAACCTGTCAAACCAGAAAAAATATTCGGTACCATACCATTCCAGTTTACACAGGTTTTACTGTATATTTTATTCAGCCCAAGAAAAAGAGGTATGGAAGGAATGTTGACAGGATTTATCATTTATATTGAATGTATACAATAGACATTTTTTAATGTAGCCACAACATTAATATTAACATTTCAACTATAATCCATTACCACAGTGCACTTACAGTAAATTATATCACATGCAGATGCACAGTGCACACTGCATAAGTCTAGCAATTAAGATTGGTGATTGAAATTAATAAATAATTAAACAGATATAAGATTTATCTTATTGTCCTTATTTTTCATATACAGTAGAATCTTGTTTTAATGGATATCTCAGGCCACTAAAAATCATTATATTATTCATGTATTATGTGTAGTATCTTGAGATCTCTATTCTTTATTCTTTAGAAACACATATGTTACAAGATCATACATTATGCTATATGTGTGTATAACAAAACTGAAAGAAACTGTATATATGATAAGCACAAAAAAGGGCAAGTTACATATGCTCATTAACACGTCACTCGACTTCACAATTTGTTAAAAATCTTGTCCATCTTGGTTTGTTTTGATACTGCCTTGCTGACTTTTGGCACTTGCTAAACAATTTCATTGTAAATCAGTTAATTTGAAATAGATAGCAATAATGTTTGCATGCAAACACAAATTTTAGAATGAGCATTTGAGTAATTTATTTGTTTTTCATAAAAATAAATTTATAATAGTTGATTAGTGAAAGCTAAAATCAGCTTGATTATGATAAATATAATGTTAATATATTAATTTGGCAATTATTTTATGAAAAAACCATTCTTCTTTCAAAATTTTGGTAGCATACTAAAACTTCTGATGTAATATACATTGGATATTAAATTTTGTATTTAGCAGTACAGTTATCTTTCTTTTTTGCAAAAGTTTTCTGTAATACAGTGTATATGTTAGAATTTTGATTTTTACATTTGATATCTAAAGTATTTAAGGTAACTTCAAAGAACTGTCTGTTGTTTTGTAGAATTTTTCTACTGACAATTCTTGGTATGTGTCAATTTTTCAGTATCAAAAATAAGGTTGACTGGAAAACTTGTCAATATTTTTTCTTCCTATATATAATGGAACACAAAAAATAGTATTAGTCTTACTATAGAAAATTTGTACTGATTTATTGAGATTTTTTTGTCTTACATTTTCCTGGAATTCAAGGATGAATATTTTTTATACCATATTTTGGCATGTCTGTCTATCTGGAGGAGACTAGAAAATCAGATATTTCCATATGGTAAAAACTGGCATGCCAGTTTACAAGTAATGTCTTGATGGACATTTTACCTCATCACATAAAATGTCAGATAAAACTGAATGAAAACTGATGTTCACACTACATATGTTTTTTGCTTCCGTCTTTCTCTCAGTTTCATTAAAACCATGGATGAAGCATTGGTTACTTTAAGCATTATTTCATTGTCTAGTGAATTGAGAACAAAAAAGTTGCTCATTGCTTACAATGGTATAGAAGATGGGATTTTTTTTTAATAACTCTGCTATATGGGCACTAAGAGGGCCACTTTTAGCAAGCCCATTACGTGTTCAGCCAGGCTCATAATGGGGTGGTGAGGGAAGGGGCCTGACATATCCAGACAAACCACCACTTGAAAAATTCCCGGGATTTTTTGGACCTGTCCAGAGTTGATCCTGAATCCCCAGAGTGGTAGGCTGCCTCCTTGACTATTCAGCCATCCAGCTATTAATAGAAGATGGTTGCTCGAGAGTGGAAGATTCATTCATGTGAATTTGCTTCACGATTTACGTTATGAACCTGAAGATTGGCGAAATTTTTTATAAATGGATATGAATACTTATATGAAATTATTATTGTTAGTTACCAGAATGACACATACTTGATTCTTTTGATCTCTATCACTGTAATCTTTTAACTTAACTTTCTATGGGTAAGGATAACTATGATATAATTCAATGAATTCAGTAAAAAAATTTCATCTGACCATTGCTGTAAGTCCTACATATCACTGTGTAAAAGACCATTGAAAAGGAAATGAAACAGAACAATTATGTTCTGTATGAGTGAAAAATGATGAAAGACTGAGTGAAAATGTCAGTCGAGACAAATGTGCAACTACAAGTTAAGACATACTTGAAGATTTACCAGAAAACAATGCTCTAGTTCAGGGATTGACAACCTATGGCATGTGGGACAATTTTCAGTGGCACTCTGAATGAATAGAAATGTAGCAAAAATTATATTTTAATTATTAATTACACATTTAAATTGACCTCATAGTTCAGCAAAGGCCGTGGTGCATTAAAAATGAATCTCTTGTTTGTATAGTTCAGCAAAGGCCATGGTGCATTAAAAATGAATCTCTTGTTTGTATATTTCTATTACAGATTCTGTTTACGATCCTTGTCTCCATTTACGTGTTATGCAAGCACTTCACATGTAAGAACATACAGTAGAGCGTCGTTTATCCGAATCAATTGGGTTGGGACTGGGGTTGTTCGGATAACTTATTTTTCGGATAACCAATTATGTACGAAAAAATATATTAATTTATCCCGTGTTGAAATTTTTATCCGTTGCGTGTCGCTTCGCATTGAATTTTCATCGATGTTAAGCCTAACGAAGACTATTGTATCGTTAAAAATTATTTTTTTATTTTGTACAAACAAAATAAATATATTGAAAAATATAAAAACAATAAAAAAATTATACTTCAGAAGTTAATTTGGTATCAAAAACGTAAAATATTTGAGTAGCCGAAGACATAGCCAAAGATTACAGTGCCACAACACTGGCAAAAATTTAAATTTGTCGACTGGAATTCCTTCGGATAACCGACCTTCGGATAAACGACACTCTACTGTAATTCAATTAACAATTTCAAAATAATACATTTTTGAAGTCAGTTATAACCAGACTAATTTTGATTACATATATAACTAGCAGACCCCGTCACACGTTGTGGCTCAAAATGTATCTATTATAAATTTATAACACTCCCCCGTGGGGGGAATTTTTCGAAAAATTTCTTCTTATTGTACATTCTCTTGACGTACCTTACTAAAACGCAATCAAAAACGCAAAAACCCATCTAAAATAGTATAAATAGAAGCAGAGTTCTTTACGGTAAGCCTTAATCCCGTCCATCTCCTGGTGGGGAATTCGACATGTATATTATATAAAAACACGTGCATATTCGAATGCAGCGTTGTGTCAGAATTTCAAAGGAATCGGTAGGAACAAATGAACATTACATTTTTATTTATATAAATAGATAGAAGATGATTTGCTTTAGTTCATTTTCACAGAAAAGCATAATGCCTCACAGAAAAGCAAACTTAGGGTGTCGTACTCGTAGCGCCATCTGTTGGACATAAAAGCCTTAACCCTAGATGATATAATTTAATTTATATGAATGTTTAACGGAATAATATACAGTCTATGTCAACCTTGAAGTTCCATTCTAAATATTGGTGAAAGAATTTTTGAAATTGAATGAGTAGTTTCGGAGATTACCTGCTGCAAACAAACTTACATACAAACATTACCTCTTTATAATATTAGTATAGATAAACTTGGTAGAATCATGTTGGCACTCGGAATAACACTATAACTGATGTTCAGCACAACACCGCTGAAAGGTTGTTGACTCCTGTAGCCAATCCATTTTCTACGACACCATCTGTCTTTATTCATTTCAATGCCATTATGTGCAGCATACTGGTCTTTTCACAAAAATATGGTAATAATTTTACACTTGAAGTTTGTTTTCAAATTCTGTAGAGAAACACACCTTGTTATTTCTTTGTTTAATTGAAAAAACATTTTTTATCATCACTTCGTGGTCATTCTCAAGTCATGTATCCAAGATATAAAATAGGAGAAATTTCAAAATATTTGGATGGTATATGAAAATATATTTTGATGATATATAGAAAAAATTAAAAGAACTTAATAAGAATTGTTCGAAGTTTTAAGGTTTTATCAGATACAAAAATGAATTTATAGAATTCATCTGATAATCAATAAATAATATCTTTGTAGTTTTAGTTACAGTAAATATCTTTAATATAATACTGTAGTTCTGTATGTGACTATAGAATAGGATTTATTTTTAAATATTAATCTGTTTATTAAATGTTTAAAAACTACATAAAGAATAATAGAAATATGATTGATCCTATTTTTGAGCAAAATTTAATATTGCATAACTTGAAGACGATAATATGTTGATAAGACTAAATGTCTAAACTGATGTACAAATTCAACAGATAAATATGATAGGACCTGTCCAGAGTTGATCCTGAATCCCCAGAGTGGTAGGCTGCCTCCTTGACTATTCAGCCATCCAGCTATTAATAGAAGATGGTTGCTCGAGAGTGGAAGATTCATTCATGTGAATTTGCTTCACGATTTACGTTATGAACCTGAAGATTGGCGAAATTTTTTATAAATGGATATGAATACTTATATGAAATTATTATTGTTAGTTACCAGAATGACACATACTTGATTCTTTTGATCTCTATCACTGTAATCTTTTAACTTAACTTTCTATGGGTAAGGATAACTATGATATAATTCAATGAATTCAGTAAAAAAATTTCATCTGACCATTGCTGTAAGTCCTACATATCACTGTGTAAAAGACCATTGAAAAGGAAATGAAACAGAACAATTATGTTCNAATATCTTTTGTCTTATATGTGTTCCTAAAACATTCATATAAATTAAAAGATATCATCTAACTGATACTGTTATAGTCACAAACTGAATTCCACACAGTCAAAACTGCAGGCACAGCTAGTTATATTTTGAAATATAGTTAGTATTATAATATGACAAAATAATAATAATGATGATAATATGACTTTTATTTAAAACCTGTTGATTCTTCCAAAAGTAATAACTTTTAAATTTAATTTGAAAAAAATTTTAGATTACAAATAAATATTTTTGATTGGAAATAAATATTTTATCATGTAAAAATAATCAAAATATAAATGTAGAGAATATTTTTTTTAAATTATAGAACAAATAAATCAAAATGTTTCTTAAATCATAGCATTTAATAAAATAAGGACATAGGATTAAAATAAGGAAATAGGATTATCACACAGAAACATATTTTACAGAGATGGACAAATTAAGTTCAAATAGTTATTATGCAGAATGCTTTTTTGGGTCCAAGCCCCTCTTCGGCTGCAGGCTATTCTGTAAGATGACATTGATTCTAAGCAAAGTCAAAAGAAAAATACAAAGTTTTTAAAATATTTGTTAATAAATAATGTAAAATTATTAAATTTCTTGCCATCAACGTCAAGTTTAATAAAATATGTAAAAATGTAAATGAAGTAGATATCTTTAAAAATGGGGGTTTTCTTGGAGGTATTTTTAATTTTATATTATTATATAATAATTTTATAAAGTAATTACTGTATGTTCCTGTATGATAAGTTCTTATTTTATCAAATTATATGATTTAAGAAACATCAATTAAGGGAGAAGAAGCTTCAAGTAAATCAAATAAATCAAACTTCATATCTTAATTTTAATATCAATTTATTTACTTGTTAAATAAAGGAAATATATTAATTTATTTATTATTTTTTAATGTAAAATAGAAATTCACTCCTATATTAATGATTACGTGTTTATGCTGTTTTCCCAGTTCCAAGTTTTGTTTAAGTTAACTGAGAAAGATAGATAGAGAAATCATATAATTGATGTATGTAGCATCCTATTAAATAAACTCTTAAAAGTAGAGATAAGCTTTTACCAGAATGACAAAGTTAATGCAAAAGAAAGCGTTCCTAATTCATATTTTATATGATGAAATGTCATCTCTAATATTTATCTTAATGTGAAGGTTCCTTAAATTCAAAGTAATTACTGATTTCAAAAATGCTAGTTATATGATATAAGCTTAAAACAGACAAATAACATTCTTAAGATCATTGACATTGGTCTTGATGTACAAAAGAAATTGGATTCTCTCTTTCAAAAGAAAAGATTTCAGAGACTGAAAAGGAAGATTTATTCTCTTATGCAAAAGTTTTGTCTGAAATTACTGTGCAGTGAAAAATACTGTTTCATAATCTTCAGGTACTGCATCTGTCAATAAGATAAAGAATGTTGTATAGAAGCTGTATGCCAGATTGCATTCTAATTCTAGTAAAGAATTTCCCGATGATGAAGCCATGATGATGACTCGGACATTGAATTCCAACAACAAATGATCAAGGAGCATGTATCACTGTACTATAGAGGATTAACCACTATTGAGTTAAAGTATTCAACAGAAGGAACCAAGCAGATACAGCAAAATATGACATCTTCAGCAATTTGTTGAAAATATGTTTAACCCTTTTTCATGGCATAGATGTTGAAAAAGGGCTTAACAAAAACTAAAAGTACTTTATCTGGACAGAAGAAGTCGCAGTACAGGAAACATTAATGGATTGACAAGTTCTGCAGTCAGCTAAGAATTCACACAAACAATATAAAGAAATTACTAAGCAAACAAAAAGCAAGGAAGCAAAATGGTATAATAAGCCTTGTTAAGAGTATCAACATCAAAAATTTCAGATCAATCTGACCTCCAAGCCCAGAAGTTAGGAAGGTAGAATTTAATGAAATGAGGGATAGAAATACTCTAAGAATCTTGATTAGATCTCTTTTTAAAAAAAGAGATCTAACCAAGACAGCACCAGCAAATGCAATTATGAAAGTATGCTATACATTATAGATAACACAAAAAGTTAATTGCAGAAATAGCTAGATGATCCCATCAAAGAGAATGAAAACTAACCAGTCAAATAAATTGTAACATGTAAAATAAAAAAAAAATCCTGGCAAAAAATTTTTGTCCAAACATTTTTTATATGGAATATACAATAAGAAAGAAATTTCAATAGCATAATTGTCATATTTTTACACTCTTCTCTAACTGCACTCAACTAATACTCACACCTTGACACAACTAATACTGAGAAGTCATAGTGCATTGGGAAAGAGCTAAAATAGTACAAAAGATGCAGAACAAGAGACATCTGAAATATTCAGAAGCATGGCAGATACATAAGACAAACCAGGAAGGATTAGCAATAAACTTCAGAGAGTCGAGTAAAGTCTCAGTGGCTTGGAGAGCAGGTATAATATAAATATTCTATTATAAAAAAGGGATGAATAAAGAAGCAGGAACAATGGTGACCTTCTCTTTACTAGCAGTTGTGTTAATGTATTTATTTATTTATGTATTTATTCATGTAGTATATGTATGTATAGTTTATTTGTAATTCTTTATGTATGAGCCTGCACACCAGACATTTAGGAAAATTCAAAGTTTAAAATGTTCCAAAACAAATGTTGTTATAGAAATCAGAATACAGTAGAGCGTCGATTATCCGAAAGTCAATCATCCAAAAGAATTCCAGTCGGCAAATTTAAATTTTCGCCAGTGCTGTGGCGCTGCAATCTTTGGCTATGTCTTGGGCTACTCAAATATTTTACGTTTTTGATACTAAATTAACTTCTGAAGTATAATTTTTTATTGTTTTTATATTTTTCAATATATTTATTTTGTTTGTAGAAAATAAAAAAATAATTTTTAATGATACAATAGTCTTCGTTAGCCTTAACATCGATGAAAATTCAATGCAAAGCGACATGCAACGGAGAAAAATTTCAACATGGGATAGGTTAATATATTTTTTCATACATAATCGGTTATCCGAAATATTGATTTTCTGAACAACCCCAGTCCCCAATTGATTCGGATAATCGACGCTCTACTGTATTTATTGTGACATTGTCCCAATATATTTTAAATTATATTTTATTTAATTTTATGTCTTATTTTACAGGTTTTAAAAATATTTTCCAATTCATATAGTGCAGGTGCATCTATTAATGTAAGTACAGTATAACAGTTGAAAGTTTTAAATTATAAAAATTATTGTAATTTTATATCAATTATATTTAATGTTAGATAAATACAGAATAATATTTTATAATATGGAATGTTCTACAAAATTAGAATATTTCAAATAATACTGGTAATAATATTTTTAAAATCAATATTGTTTAAAATATAATTGCCTTTAATTATTGTATAAATATAAAGAAAGTTCAGGAATTTAAATGTTTAGCTAAAATTTTGCATGATATATTTTAATTTTGTGTACAAGTTATGGCTATTAAATAACAGGACTATCTTCTAACACCTTAAATGATTTCATGCCAAACAAATGTAAAAATATTTGACACTTTTTATATATTTTTTCTACACTTTATGCAATAATACACTATAATAAATGTCTGTCCTCTGTAACTTTGAAGTCTAAACTCAAGTTTACACTTCAAAGTCACAGAGGACATTCAGAGGACAAAGCCAAGCTTCAACTTATGTGCTCAGTCAGTAATTATACATAAACAATTTTAAATATAATGTGGTTAAGTTAAAGATTTTATTTCTGTTCTATTAGATTTTTCAGGATCTAGGCTGGTATGGATTGTCTCCACTAAATTAAAGTAATAAAAAAAAGGACATACTTTTGCCATAATCCAGTATTATTAGCAACAAATCTAAGAGAAATTTTGGAAAGAAAAAAAAAATTTCAAATGAGAAAAACTGTAAAAGCAATTACAGTAGACCCCACTATAACGTTGGTTCATATAATGCGGATTCGTGTATCGCGGTGAAAAAATTGTGACCGTATTTGTATAAGGACGGTAAAAGAGACTCATAAAATGCAGTAAAACGTCATTGCCGACTTGTGTCATGACGGGATTAGTCGAATCTGGATCAATAGTGGACGAGCAGCCGAACTACTTACACGCTACGGAGAGTTTAGGCAGGTAAGTTGAGTTTACTATCGTCTGTACAGTATATAGGCCTAAATTAGGTACTGTAAGTCTAATACAGTACTGAAATTTTATACGTTTCTTGTGAAAAAACATTTCTTATTCAATGGTCATAAAAATTATTTCTATTAATGATGTTTCCAAAGTTCAACAAATTTTCCGCAGAAAAATAACTTATCAGGAAACGCAGCCGCCGTTTGGTGCGCTGCTCCGCGACGAAAACAAGCTTAAGCAATGGCGTGGTTGAACGGTGCACACTCAGTAAGTAATCTTACAATTTTTTGTTTATAGCATAGTTTATACAGATTATTCCCAAAAAATTATATGTGTTTTGGAAATGTTGAGTGAAATTAGTCTAGAATCGATTAATTTTATGGAAAAAACCTTCCAAACAGCCGTAGTCCGTAAACTGCACACGTGCTGGGCTGTGATTGGCTCATGTATTTGAGGATTCCTACAATGTGAAATTCTTATAAAGTGGAACGTATCTACCGTGTTATAGGGGGGTCGACTGTACTTATTTTAATTGCATAATTTGAATTATTTAAGTTTAATTAAACAGGGTTGATATTTGTTGTATATATGATCAGAATTAATGTTTTTAGCTTAATAGATATATTATTGTATAAATTGGGCTGAAAATATTAGTTTTGATTAAATAAGAAAAATAATGCTGGATTATGGCAAAAGTGTATCATTTTTTTAATTACTGATTAATCAGCAGGTTCAAACAGTGTTTCTAAATCTGTAGTCTCAATGATGGAACAGTGGTCTGCAACAGACTTAATTTAATTAAATTGAATTTTGTTCAGTGATGATTCACTTTTAATAGCTTACTTTCATATTAATTAATTATCTTTCTATATATATTCAAAACATGGTTTTGGATTTATTATGCTATAAATGACACAATATATCTATTACAAATGTGGGTAATGCCAACATAACTTTAAAAAGAATTAGGCCTACATAACTTGTCCATAGAATTTTTCAGATATTTTATTGGTTTTGGGTTTTAAAAGTTGAGAAACACTGTGTTAAATTCAAGAAATAGCATTTTACATTTGTTTAATATGTTTTAGGAAGTTGTAATTGTTTCTGCTGCTCGCACTCCAATTGGATCATTTCGAAGTTCTCTTGCTCCTTTATCTGCTCCTAAACTTGGTTCTATTGCTATTCAGGCTGCTATTGAAAGAGCAGGTATATTTATATAATTGTATTCTAAAACATAAAATATATTTTTATAAAATATTTATTTTTATGAGTAACTAAATTATATATAATTGGAAAATGAAAAAAATCAAATGAGAACTGTAAAATTTTCAGGTATTCCAAAAGATGCAGTTCAAGAAGTATATATGGGCCAAGTATTACAAGGAAGTACAGGACAGGCACCTGCTAGACAAGCTGCTCTAGGAGCAGGTATTAATTTTATGTTATTATCTGAATTACATTCACTTTTAGAGTATAATCAGTTTAGAGACAGTTTCTTGTAATAAGTTAATATTTATGAAGTGATTTAGTGTCTGTATATAATTAATTTATACAAATTACTTTGTCATTTCTCTCTCTTATATCTTCTCTCAGGGATGAGTGATTCTTGGAGAAAAAGAATTTTGTTATAAAAAGAAACTTTTCTGAAATATTTTTATATTATGACTTATAAATCAAATCAAAAAAGAAATGTTTCTGGACTCTGTCCAGAATAATAATAATTGTATTTGTGTTCAGCTCCTTATCCAAGTTTTGGTTCATTTTGTTAACAAGCAAAAACTAATGCTAATTGAGTTAAAGAAGTCCGCTATTATCCAGTATTAAATGTTTTTCAAGACAACTGTTTCATCTTTAAATACATCAGTTTTAAATAAAGAATATAACAGAAATTTGAATGAAGAATGCTTCTTTTTAAAAAATTTTAATATAATATTGTTCTTTGGTTTATTTGTGTTCAGCTATTGCACAAAAACAAAAAGATTGAAATTTGATCTCATAATTATTTTCCAGAAAGACATTGATATTAATTTCAGATATCAAAGTAAATAATTATAAATATAATCAAACCTTATAATATTATTATTAATGCTTTTTGCCCTTTAACTCAGTATAATAATATTTGTGCTATTACACACACTTGTTCAGGGCTTATCTCACTGACAATTTTCTGAGGTGTTTTTGATTCAATAACATACTCTATCATCATTAATACAGGTCCAAAATGCATTTCTGGTCCTTTGGCCCCTTTTCAGTTAGAGACATTATTTGGTGATTTTCTTAAATGTATATTTCTTAAACTAAAAACAGAATCCAGTTTTTTTAAAACACTGACAATACCAAATTAGAATTCCTTTAATAACCTGAAATTAATTTAAAATTTTTTATTCACTCTGTTAACATTCTATTACTTTGAAGCATCCAATTCTCATAATATTTTCTATATTATATAAAATGTTATACAAAAATAAATACTATATTTTTATCATTCAAAAAGATTTATTAGAACATTTTATTGAATATTTTGCATATTGTGTATAATTCTGTAGTGGAAAAGATTCTTAAATTTGCTTTGATTTACTTAAATATATTATTGTTTATATGTGAAATAAGCATTTTATTGTATTTAGGTCTTCCAATATCTACTCCTTGCACAACAATTAATAAAGTTTGTGCTTCAGGAATGAAAGCTATCATGTTGGCAACACAAAATTTGATGTTAGGACATCAGGTCTGTTTATTTCATTAATCAAATTAATATTGTTTTTGTATGTATTTCTCAAAATTTAAAATGTATCTTTTGTTTGTTCTTTTTCATTAGGAAGTTATGGTAGCAGGGGGAATGGAAAGTATGTCCAATACTCCATATTATTTACCTAGAGGAGATACTCCATATGGAGGTGTAAATCTTCTTGTAAGTGGACATATTGTGCAAAACAATTCACAGTATATGAACAAAGTTTATTTACAGTTATTTGTCAATATTTCATAAAAATGCATGGATATCATTTCAGTTCAGCATACATGTGAAGGTGTTCTTGCCCAAGGAGAGAGCAGAATCTCTTCTTAGGGTTAGTGTTTAAAAAAAATAAACTTTGAATTTTCAAAGCATTTTTAAAATATCAAGTAGGGAAAATACTTTCCTATAAAATATCAAAACTTGGTTGCAATAACACCTTAACAGTTATCATCATCTATTGCTTAATCCTTTTTCATTAAATTTATTTCAAATTTAATTTTCTGAATAGAAAGCATTTAAGAATCTTTGCTAAATTAAATTTATATCTTTTATTTATAGAATTTTAATTTCTTGTTTATCTTTGGTTTTGGGTCTTTTCATATTTAAAACACTTTTTAAAGAAATAATAAAACCTCATTTACTTAATTTTAAGGTAATTAATCAGATTTATTATTCTGTATTTTAAAGTTAAAGGTAAATGATGCATAAGTTAATAAACAAATTATTCATATTAAATTAATGACCAAAAAAACATTATTATTTTTATAAGTATAGTCAATTCCGCTTAATTGGGACATGTTGGGACTAATCCATTTTGGCCAATTAAGTGGCTGCCCCAATAAAACGAACTAATAATAAATTTAAAATAAAATATGTAATATGTAGGTAAAAAAATAATAATTAGGTATATATTTTAATGCTTTATTAAACCAAAATGCAGAAAATATTTTATTATAAATTTGCCAGACTCATAACGATAGATAACTGATTTGCATCACAAATATGTTGCCAAATATTAGTAGTGTCGTACACAAGGGTTGACTATTCGATCCATTCCTGATCGAACAATCTTTCCTTTCTCCCTTTTTAGTTAGAACATGTCTGGATTTGTCCAAAAGTCACCTTAATTAAGGCCTTTCTTTGAGCACAGTTTCTTTTACCTGGAGATGGTCCACTTCGGCGGGAGCATACATAGAATTTGCCATCTCTGGATGCTGGTCCCAACAATCAGATGGCTGCTGTCTGAGTCTAGACATAATCATGCACACAACTCCTTCCAAGAGAACTCTAGATGTCTTTCAACTTGGTCAAGAGACTGAAAAATTGTTCAGGTGGTCTTTGTCCTTTCGCTTCTAAGGAGATCATTCGGTCCAATCCAGAGCAGAGTCAGTAGCTCTCATTCAGGTCCACCTCAGATGGAATCCCGGTGTATTACATCTCACTATGCTGTGGATAGCCTGTGAGGTAGGATGAAGTCATACCTCTTTACTTTTGGTCGGCAAACAAGCCGTTAAGCCTGTTTATAGATTGTTTATAGATGGCTTATCTACTTTAACTTCCGGTTTCGGTTAACTTGAGTGGAGGAGGTGGGTGAGGTTGTTGGTAAGGCACTGGCAATATATATGTAAATGGACACCATTTAACAAAGAAACAACTTTTATTAAACATTTTAAACACAATTACAAATTCTAACCAAGACTGGGGACCCTAGCTTCCTAATACACATAGGATGGTCCGAGAGAGAGTTTACATTAGTTCTTTATCATACCTCTTCAATTCCTTGTACGGAGCGGCGGATCTTTACAGGGGGTGAGGTTCATCAAGGTGATCGGGTAATCGGATGAAGGCTGATGATTCCAGGTTCCAGAGGGTCATCAGCAGGTGGTCAGGTTCTTTTTCTCTCGCACACACCATAAGTTCTTCTTGGACACTATCAATCCTTTGGTTTGCATGTCTCTCCCTTTTATCCCCCACATCATGCTATCTTTTTACGCCAATCATGATTTTTCTCCTTTACTTCCCCATGACACATTCTCTAAGTCCTCTGGGGAAGGAACTGACTCAGGGAAGGAAATGTGATCATTCCTGTTTATGGTTAACAAAATTTCAAAAGATGGAAAAATTTAGAGAAAAAAAAATTTTCTTTAATTTCGTTAGATCCGGGCTTCACAATGCTGACTCTTGGAAAAACTAAATTGTCCGAGGGAAGACAAAATTGTTTTCTTTCTGCCAATTGTTAAGCCTATATGACATTAGTGTATGTAGTGTTGACCTATATTCGGAGGAACCCCTAAAATATATCAAAAATTGCTGAATTCCTTTTCTGCTACTGTTCCAATTAAGCATTTCAATTATGTATTAATTTATTAGTTCGGATTCTGTTCTTTGAGATTAGGCCCAATAAAGTGGCTGCCCCAGTTAAATGGAATCAACTGTAATACCAACACACCATATTTTTACAATTTATGTATGAAGCTATGTAAACAAAGATAAGTGGTAAAGCTTTTGTGTGAATTTATCATGTTCATTAATTAAGCAAGAAGGATCAAAGTAATTTTGTGTTAAATCAAGAAGAAATCAACTAAAATTGAGGTTTTGTTTTATTTTAATAATTTTATATCTCAAAATTTTTGTTTCATATGGTTAATTTGTTATTTTGTTTAAAGTTTTAAAATAAATGGATGAGTTTTTGTTAATTTTTGAAAGTTTTCAGGATAGTCTTGTATATGATGGCCTGACAGATGCTTATAAGAAAATTCATATGGTATGAAAATTTTTCATTTGGAAAATCTAATGATAAATAAAAATAAGAAATTAAAGGAAGAATTAAATTTTTAGGGTAATTGTGCTGAAAATACTGCAAAAAAGTTCAATATTAAACGAGAAGAACAGGATGATTTTGCAATTAATAGTTACAAAAAAACAGCAGAATCGGTTAAGGTTTGTATTTTGTTAATATATAAATGTATCTATTAAATGAAATTTATTTTTAATAGAAAATTAATGTAAATGATTTATTCTGATATATTTTAAATTTTTAGTCAGGTTTGTTTGAAAGGGAAATAGTTCCTGTTACAATACCAGGAAAGAAAGGTAAACCAGATACAGTTGTCAAAGAAGATGAAGAATATAAGAGAGTCAATTTTGAAAAAGTACGATCTATTCCAACTGTTTTCCAGAGAGAAGGAGGTATGTTTTAAAATGTAAAATTATGGCCTGAACAAGTAGAAATAAATTTGTAATGGAAAAACCAATTATATTAATAAAACTTGAAACTGGTTTATTCATACACAGGTGAGAAATTTGTAAACCAGTTAATAGATTAATTGAAATGCTTTAAAAGATTAAGAGTTTCACTCTTAATCTTTTAAAGCATTTCTGGACAGGATCAGATGAATAAGACATTTTTTTTAACACACACCTTCCACTGCAATGATTTTTTTCTGAAGTATCAGCACTTAACAGGCACCACAGACTTATTCATTACAGATTACCTTATTCAAACATTTTGCACCATTTTGTGGATATTGGAGATGTCCAGACAGTCTTTACTGTTTCAACATGATTGTCCAATGGTTTTTTACCCATCACCCACAGAAAACAAATCATCTAAAAATGCCATTTTCTTCTCTTCACTCAGATGTGTATGCTAGATGGTAGCAACTGTTTAATGACATAATAGTGTAGCCATAATGCTTCCAGCACTCTTGCTTCACTTCAGGCCATTTACTTTTTGTAACAAAGAACAATTCCACAAATCATTATTAATAAAGAAGTATTACTTTTCATTTCCCCCTATATTTCATTTTCTATTTGTGAAAAAATCAGAATTTACTTTGCTAGAATATAAATCATACAAACAAATGGAATATTCTGGAAATAATTTTTGATTTTAATATATAAATATTCTAATCTTATATTACTAGTTCTCGATTTATATTTTAGTAAAATAAAAATCTCAAATTGTTTTCAATTTTAAAAAATATAGTGCTTATGCTTTCTATTAAGTTTGGCTTTCTTTATTCTTTTTAATGAGTGAAAATTTTTACATTAATTTTTTTTAATTAGCAGTTTTTTTAAAGAAATAATTGAAGAATTATTAGTGAAGTTGATGCTTAAGTTTTAAATGCGAAAACGTGTATGCTGGACATTCAGCGCCGCTTTCCTGTAAGTCTAGAAGTTTGACAATGGTGTTTGGAATGTCGAGTATGATTCCATTTAGTATCCAAACACTGTTGTCAAACTTCTAGGCTTACAGGAAAGCGGTGCTGAACGTTCAACGTACACGTTTTTGCATTTAAAACTTCAGCCTCAACCTCGCTATTAAAATTGTTATAGGAAGTTTTTAGAAATGTTTTCTTTGTTATTAATGTTTTATTAATTTAATAAAAACTGCATTTGGTAAATATGTCAATTATCTATTTTTATTATATAATCTAAAATTTATATTTACTTTTATATTTAAACATGTATAAAAATTTTAGGAACAATAACAGCAGCAAATGCTAGCACAATTAATGATGGTGCAGCTGCATGTGTTTTGATGACTTCTAAAGCTGCAGAAAAATACAAAGTGAAACCTTTAGCAAGAATTATAGGTAAGAATTATCAACTTCATACAAAAAGGTCTATTTTCTAAAAAATCTCTATTAAATACTGATTAGGTGAAAAAATCTCAAACGTAATATATGAAAGATATATTTCTTTCTTGAATATTTTGATTTAACTTACTTTAGAATAAAAACTTTCAGAATAATATTTAACTTTTAAAGACCTACTGAAGAGCAATGATTTTAAAAAAATTTGTTGAACTTATATTTTTTATGAACATCATATTTGCATGATGCAATTATTTTTAATTAATTGCAGAAAAGCAATTAATTAAAAATAATTGTGGAAAAGTAGCCCAATGTAATCTGGTAGTTGTTTGGCTTATTACATACATATAAATCTGTCTTTTGGTGGTTTTGTTACATAATCTTTTTAATATATGCTAAACTGTAAATACAATTGTTAAAAACATAAAAGCATATTGTTACATGAATGATAAACTATATTCATATCTTACAGCTCATACCAAGAAAAGATTGATCATCACTGCTTTAGAACCTATTACTTTCTAAGATTTAATAATTAAAAACCATTTTTTTACAATTAAAACATATCTAGTTTTTTAATTAGTTATTTATTTTCAATTATAAATAGTAAATATTAATATAAATAATGTTATAAACAAAGATAAACTTGTTTAGTAACAAATTAGTAAATTACTGTTGGTTAAAAAACATTGGCATTTCACTTTCCAGATTTTATTGATTTTATTACTTTGTCCTAAAGTATATGATGTCTTTTTCTTTCTGTTTGGTTTTATATTGTTAAATATAAATTTATTAGAAACTGCTTCAGGTTTCAAAAATCACCTGTTGGTAAATGATTGATAAATAAAGTATTTGTTTTCAAAATCCATTTTTGTAATCACCTGAATGTTGAATGGTGGAAGATACTCCCTTTCATTTGTAATCTATTATTTGATTATTATTTGTACTGTACATTCCTATGCACAGTATGAATTGAACATTTTGTTCATAAAATTTTTTATTTATTTCTTTCAAATCAGTTGATGAACTTACCATAAAATACCTAAACCATAAAATAAGTTCTATGCTACAGAAAACATGTTTTCAATATATTGTGTGGCCCATATGTTATACAAAAATTATTACATTTTAATATAATAAATTAAAATAAATAAGAGCATAATATTTTAAAAAGCTTACAACAGCTGATAAAATATCCTTAGTGTATTTGCTCCAGAAGTTGAGTACATCTATATTGTTGCAGTTGTAGATGTTAATTATTTTCTGGGAGAGCAAATCTTTCTAATTATTGGTTTTTAGAAGTTATTTTTAAAATCTGTACATAAACAAAGAAACAATGTATTTCTTTAAAATGTATGATTAGTTTTTTATTATTAGTAATATGCATAATAATTTTTTCTTTAAATATTCAGAAAAGTAAAAAAAAAAATGTTTTAATGTAACTTTAGTCTATATTATTCTAAATTACAAAATATTTATTGTTTAGTTTATATTTGTATTAGATTGATAAATCACATACTTAATGTTTTGTAGTACTATAAGTTTTAGAAGTTAAATTTTAAATTATTTCTAATGAGATATTTAATGTGATAAAAGTTAATATAAATAATAATATACATTAAAAATTTTAATGAGTGACTATATTTTGATTTATATTTATTTTGGTTTTTAGGTTTTGCTGATGCAGCTGTAGAACCAATAGATTTTCCAATAGCACCAGCTTATGCAATGCCTAAAGTAATTAAAAATTTGTTTACACTATTAATATTTTCTGTATATAATAAAATTTAGTAGTGTATATAATTTAAACTGATATAAAGATAAATTTTGCATTCTGTTAGAACATAGTAAATTTCAAAGATATGAGTTGTATGAGATTTTTTGTCACAAAGCACAAATATGCCATGATTCTCAGTTTTACTCATTGTATGCAAGCTTGACTTATAATGATCTTGCTATGAATCTCGGTCCAAGTGAATTGGATATAAATTTCTTAGATCCATGCAGATATGGGTTAGTGTTAATAATAATTTATTACATAACTATTCAGTTAATAATATAATTGTACTTTCTGTATTATTTCTACAAGGGTAGGCTGAAAAGTAATACGCACATGCTTGTAGAACATGAACAAAAACAAATATCAATATCGAGCAAAAAGTACATTAAAGTACAGTTCTTAAGCTTCAAAATCATATATTTATTTTTCAACATAGTCACCGTTAAGGCTAACACATTTCTCCCAACGTGTAACAAGTTTTTTCATTCCGTCACTGGAAAATTCTTCCGACTTTTCTCGAATCCAGGACTTTACAGCTGCCTTCACCTCATCATCCGAGGTGTAACGATTACCCTTGAGGTCTGTCTTGAGTAGAGGAAAAAAATAAAAATCGCAAGGCGCAAGATCGGGAATAAGGAGGGCATGGAATCAGTTCAAACTTCAGGTTTTACAGAGCCTCTCCAGTTGTGCGCTAGGCGTGTGGACAAACATTGTCATGTTGCAAGATTATTGGTGCCAGGTGATTATTTGTTGTGTTAGAGTTAGCCTGGTGCCAATAATCTTGCATAATAAAATTCAAACAAAACTTTGGATAGTTTTGTTTGAATTTTTGTTATAAACATACCTATAAAATTCGTACTAGCAAATTAATATTTATTATAATAGAAACAATTATTTTTAGAAGTTTTGTACATTTAAGTATAGTTCTATATTTATAAATTACATTATGGAGTTTTTATTAGCTAACTCCTAGATATCTTGGTATTAGCCACCCCATCTATCAAAACACAAGTTTTTGATAGATGGGGTGGGTCTGCAGATGTTCAATTAGCTTTTTGTTATTAGATCCTGTAATTGGTTCCAGAGAGATAAAAATTTCAAACTTTTCAACTCTCTGTCATTTTATATAGGGAGACAATAAGAAATTTTTTGCAAACTTCATTATCAGGTTCACTGACAAGCAATTTGTGTATTTTTTTTTCCTTTTTTTTATTTTTTATGCTCCATGGGCACTTTTTATCAAGCCCATTGTGCATTCAGCCAGATGTGTAATAAAGTGACTGAGTGGTGAGGGACAGGTCCTGACATATTTGGAATGGATCACCCCCTCAAAAAATTTCTTTGATTTTTCAATCCAATTGAATTCCCAGGTTTTCTGAGTGGTATACTCACGTCTTAACTGCTTGGTCATCCAGCCATCAAGGCTTCCTCTAACACCAATTTTTTGCTTTTTGTAAGTGTCCACTTTACATTGATAGTCATTCATGCTCCTTCAATTGTTAAAGGATATTTATTGAGAGCCAAAGTATCTAGAAGGACTTAGGTTCTGTTGTACTTAGCACCTATTGTTGTGTGCAAAGAAAGCTTGTAATCAATTTTGTAATTGGTGCTGTGAACATGAAATATATTCATACTTCAAATGACTTGTCTCATGGGTAACACAGGTTATCCACTAATTATTATAATTATTATTAAATACAGACAATATAAATATATTTTTAACATATTTTTATTAATTTACTTATATCTTTTTCTCCTTAAACCAGAAGTTGAGTACATCTACAAAATTGTAATTGTAGATGATAATTATCTTCTGGGAGATTAATAACTTTCTAATCACAAGTTTTTAGAAAATTATTTCTAAATTACTTAGGAAAAGAAAGANTTCCAATACAACTGCCATAATAATCTACCAGAACACTAACAATTTCAAAAACTGGATCTATAAAAGAATTTCTATAAATTTACCTTTGGTCAACATTCCAATATATCAGATTTAATAGAAAATATAATAACTTGGCAACATTGATTCATAAAATACTCTTTGCACTAGCAAAGTGGCTCTGTGTGGTGAAGTGGGTTGCCCTCTGGTGGTAAATATTATATTTAAAGTTTCATACACATGGTTATTGTGTTCAAATTTAGACAGGTACCTACCTCACTTCTACCATTGATAATTTCAATAAACTATTTTAATCAAGTGAAACAAACATTATGCTTTTTTGGATATTTAACTGAATGTAGAATTTTTGGCAGGCCTCAAAGAATGGACCATGGATTGGCCAGACCTGGTTTAAGAAATAAACAGATAAAATTAAGACAAAATACAAGTTAGTCATATTTGGTCTATCTGAATTTAAAACCATATTAATAACTGTTAACTTTACTGTTATATCATCAAGAATTTCCATAACTCAAAAACATACATTTCTACTATTTACAATATGAGTATTACACTGTGTACAATATTAAATTTATGAAGTAATTCAAATGACTTTTTCTATTTAAATATCAAATGTTTTATGAAATTTGTTCAAACTTTTATTATGAAAAGTTTTTAATCTACTTATCAGTTAGAATACAAATTTTCTTTGAAGTAAATATTTTTACCATATATTAACATGTATCTAAATGTTTATAATAATTATCTTTACTGTTTGTAAAACACAAAAACACTAAATGCATAATAATTGTTATTGATGTAATAATGAATATAATATGTTAGGAAAGAATGGTAATATACTAATATTCCAACTCAAAATTATAACTGTGAAATCATAACTTAATTCCAGTATCAAGAATTACCTGTTAACATGTTAAAATATTTTATTGATAATTATTTTAGGTGTTACAGCAAGTAGGAAAGAGGACTGAAGATATTTCAATGTGGGAAATTAATGAAGCATTCAGTGTTGTTGTTTTAGCCAATATAAAACAGATGAATTTAGATCCTTCTAAAGTAAATATTAATGGTGGTGCTGTAAGTTTAGGCCATCCCATAGGGTAAGAGTTATTAATGATTATTAATATATACATATATTCTTTGATTTTAAATTACATTTAAATGTCTGTTTTTAGTATGTCAGGTGCAAGAATTGTTAACCATATGGTTTTTAATTTGAAACCTGGAGAATATGGTATGGCAGGTATATGTAATGGTGGCGGTGGAGCATCTGCTATTCTGATTCAACGAATGTCATGAAATATAGCAAATTTTCAATAGTGAATGTAAAATAATTTGTAAATGTTATATATTTTTTAAAGAAAAAAGAATGCTATTTCTATCAATTAAAACATGTTTATTTCTATATTTGTGACAAAATTTGACACAGATGACCTGATGAGGTAGGAAAATTTAATATTTATATATAAATAAAAATAATTCTGAAATGTTTTTTTAATTTATATCATATTTCATATGCAAGTTGTAGACTGATAGTATGAGTTAATATTCTGTTGGTTTGATTGTATATTGTGACTAGAATTTTTTGTCAAATCAATCATATTACTGTTTGAATATATATCTTGTTCTTTCTTATTAGAATTGATTAAGTCTCCATCACTGAAATATTCCAATTTTAATTTTTCTAAATTTCTTGAAGGGACATTTAAATTTATATATGACTGAAATTTATTGTCTATTTCACAATTTAAATTGACTTTTTCTAACAAATTATCTTCAGATGCTGCTAAACACTTTGATTTATCAATTCCATTTAATTCACTCAACATTTCTTCAGATTTTGAACGTTGATAGGAAGGAACCAAAAGAATTGGATGTCTACACCTTGGTACATTTTTATTTTCTGAATTAGGATTTAATGAAAAACCCAAATTATGATGAGATGTAGAATGCAATTCTAGCATCTTTGGCTGAATAGATTTATTGACAAAGTTTTTATTCTTGATATGCTTTTCATATCTTCCCACACATTCTTTTCTTTCTAGTTCTAATTTTTTTTCTATAGTCTGATGTAATGAGTTAAGATGATTTTTTGTTTGGTGCTCCAAGTATTCAATTCGGGCATTTAGGTTTCTGTGATTGTAATCAACACAATTGATAACTTGTTCTTTACCTGCTTCTAATATTTTTTCCACTCTCTTAATTAAAGGTTTACAATAGCAGTTATGTCCAAAACCTGTTGGTCCCTAAATGAAAAAATAAACTATGATGAATTTTTGTCATAAATTTCAAAAACAATTCAAACAAAAGTAATAAATTAAACAGTTTTTAGAAATATAAAATGTCGGTTGAAATATTCTTCTTATTAACAAATTTATATTTTTGTTAAATCAAATGTTTAACATAGGCCTGGCCAACCAAACTGTGGGCTAGTTACAGAGGAGAGGAGAAAAAAGGCTTTTAAATGTACTTTTTGTAAATATGATAAATCAGTGATAATCCTAATTTATTAGTAACCTCAAAAAATCACATTTTGCATTTGAAATAAGGTTATCACTCACTTTATGTACAAAATTATATGATTGCTGAATATAACAATAAGATTTTAAAAAATTTTTATATGTCTGTTATAGTTTTTCATATAACTCCAGTGTTGCCAAGTCAAGAAATTTGCTTTCCAATACAACTGCCATAATAATCTACCAGAACACTAACAATTTCAAAAACTGGATCTATAAAAGAATTTCTATAAATTTACCTTTGGTCAACATTCCAATATATCAGATTTAATAGAAAATATAATAACTTGGCAACATTGATTCATAAAATACTCTTTGCACTAGCAAAGTGGCTCTGTGTGGTGAAGTGGGTTGCCCTCTGGTGGTAAATATTATATTTAAAGTTTCATACACATGGTTATTGTGTTCAAATTTAGACAGGTACCTACCTCACTTCTACCATTGATAATTTCAATAAACTATTTTAATCAAGTGAAACAAACATTATGCTTTTTTGGATATTTAACTGAATGTAAAATTTTTGGCAGGCCTCAAAGAATGGACCATGGATTGGCCAGACCTGGTTTAAGAAATAAACAGATAAAATTAAGACAAAATACAAGTTAGTCATATTTGGTCTATCTGAATTTAAAACCATATTAATAACTGTTAACTTTACTGTTATATCATCAAGAATTTCCATAACTCAAAAACATACATTTCTACTATTTACAATATGAGTATTACACTGTGTACAATATTAAATTTATGAAGTAATTCAAATGACTTTTTCTATTTAAATATCAAATGTTTTATGAAATTTGTTCAAACTTTTATTATGAAAAGTTTTTAATCTACTTATCAGTTAGAATACAAATTTTCTTTGAAGTAAAAATATAAACAATAACCTTGTTAAAATTGTGATACAGAATTTTGATTTTTTAAAAATAAAAATTACCTTCTTTAATAATGTAATATAAAAATTTCAAATTATATATATAATTTGAAATTAGTCAACTGTATATATATATACA
Organism: Centruroides sculpturatus; assembly: GCF_000671375.1. Lineage (NCBI taxonomy): Eukaryota > Metazoa > Arthropoda > Arachnida > Scorpiones > Buthidae > Centruroides > Centruroides sculpturatus. The sequence continues at coordinate 421,077 of NW_019384983.1, read as the reverse complement.
GTATGATTATATATATATATCATATCAGAAATTTTTACTATAATTTACCATATATTATTGATTTCTAAATAAATAAATGACTTATATAGGAAAGGCAACTATTATAAAATCAGTTTATTATTAGCATTATGTCAGATGGAATATAAGTAAGCATTAAAGTTTACTTTAATGCTTGCTTATATTCCATCTGACTAAAGCATTAAAGATTATTTGTAATATTAGCAAGAGTAGGTTTAATAATTTGAATCAGTTTATTATTATTATATAGTCAAATATTTTTATTAAGAAAAAAACTGAAAANATCACTTCTCAATCATGTCATAACTGGGGACAAAACTTGGATAAAACACTTGACTTGTGAGACAAAAAACCTGTCTATGGAGTGGGGGACACAAATTCTCCCACAAAACCAAGGAAATGTTTGCAAACATTGTCAGCAAGAAAGATGATGGTGACTATTTTTTGGGACAGGAAGGGTATGCTTCTGGTGGATTTCCTTGAATGTGGTTCAACAATAAACTCTGAAATATATTGTGAAACATTTGAATTGCTCTTCTTAACTTTTTTAAACAAACATTAGGGAAAATTGAGTTCCAAGATTTTGTTTCTTTTTTAGGACAGTGCCTGCCTGCACAAGACCAATTTCAATCGATGCCTCTTGGATGGTTTTGGATGGGAGATCTTTGTTCATTCGCTTATAGTCCAGATCTTGCACCAAGTGACTACCATTTGTTTCCATGAACTTATTATAGCATAAAAAACTAAAATTCAGATTACTAAATTTCAAGAAATTATATACAGAACTAAAGCTATATTTTGTCATTTTAGTGCAAGTCCCATGCAAAAAAAAAAAAAAGCTGTAATTTGTAATAAAAAAAGTAGTCTAAACATTTCTTTACTACAAATTTTTAATTATTATTCTGAATGTCTATTTTAGTTTTATATCTATTTTGAAGTACTTGATTTTATTTTTGTATTGCATGAAGCAAATAAGAGTATAAATAGGCTTAAAAACTTTTAAAGTTTACATTTGTTCTTGTTCTTCATTCAAACAGTATATTTTACTGTGTTTGGATCTGAAGATGGGACATTGGTTTTTATATTCTTAATTTTATAGCTACTAGTAAATAATTATTATTAACTGTATACCAATCTTGAAGATTGGTAGATACAAATCAAAAGATCATCAAACAAGATCATCAAAAAGATACAAATCAAAAGATAAATCAAAAGATTGGTAGATACACAGCTTAATGTTACAATGCGCCTGATTTATGCTACCATACGATCTACACCAGCACTTTGGCTACCATTATTGGCAGGAGTCATGCCACCTGACCTGTGTCAATATAAGGCCCTTGCTTGCGAGTCCCTAAAGATAAGCAAAAATCCTCAACTCCAAGTTCACCAAGACATTCCATCCTTGAGCATTAACCGCTTGAAATCTCGGAATCCAACCCTTCAGGCAGCTCAAGACATGGCTATAACTGATGATGACTACATGACATTGTGGAAAAACCGCTGGGAAACAGGAATGGGGTCCCACTTGCATTGTCTGTTCTGTCATAGGGGAAAAGTCCAGGGTTTCGACTTACCTCGCAAAACATGGTCCGCATTAAACCGTGTCAGGACGGGCCATGGCAGGTGTAGGGACTCTTTGTTCAAATGGAAGAAGGTTCCAAGCCCGGAGTGTGACTGTGGTGCTCCACGTCAGACTGTTGAGCACATTGCACGCGAATGTAGACTGCGGGCTTACCCGGGAAACTGGAGTGACATACTAATGTCCACCTCAGAGGCCGTAAAGTGGATAAGCGAGTTAGATCTACAACTCTGAATGCTCTTTATTTCCTTGTGTACATGTGCAGTCACATATTTGTACAGTTTTACAATAGTTTAATTGCATATAGACTTACTGCTTCTTATTCTTTTATTTCACTTCTGGTTCTGTATTACTCCATTTTGTTACGCTTTGTTTGTGTCATGTATAAGCCATAGGCTAAATAAATAAATTAATTAATTAACCGTATACAATATTTTCTTCCTTTGAAATGTCTATTTTATAGATAGGGTAAATTCAGATATAAAAACTTAAAATGTCAATATGCAGATTCATTGCAAACATAAACTAAACAATTTTAATATTTTTAGCATCTTTAAATTTTTTTCTGAGGTTTTATTATTTTATATCCTTGAAAACAAATGATATTAGAATGATTTTAACTTTGGTATTGTAGGTTATAAATAGGTTTGTAGTAATGATTAATTCTATAATCTATTGTTAGTTTTTAAGTTTTATTTTTTTTATAGAAAATATTAAACTTTTTGAATAATTTTTTCAAGAGATATATCTTATTTGTCTTCACACACCGGAATGTACTAAAAATAACTCTTACTTTTAACCTTGTAACTGGAGTGTATGTTTAATACTTCAGCAAACACACACTCCGGATACATTAAGAAATATATCTTAATAAGCATTCTTACGTTGATTCAAAATATTACTGCATTTACTACTTTATTTCTGATACAGTTCTGACGTAGAATTTTGATTATTCAAGTAATGTGGACCACAAAAAGTGCTTTAGATAATCAAAAAATCAAATAATGTAGAATGCTTGACATAAAATAGTTGATTTTTAACAATATTTTTGTAGTTTGTCAAAGTTTTATGATTATTACAATTAAAATTTTTTTAAAACTTCTAGAACCCCTTTCAAGTATTATGCATTGCTCAGTTGAGATTCATGAAATGCTCTATATTGTACTAAATTCCCTTGTCGTCTGTTTATAAAGTATGTGGAAAATCCAGAAAATAACTTATGTTTTTGCCACTAGGGGCATGGGTTTGGGCTAGAGCTGCCAATTTGGTGTCAAAGCATCTCCTCACTTATTAAGTAAACATTCAGCTCTGTTAGTGTGTGTTTTGTGTTGCTTCTGTTTTGTGTACTGCAATTGAAAATCCAGTGAGTTGTGAAGTGCAGTCAATGATTAAATTTTTGTTGGAAAAAAACCACAAACCAATTGAAATTCATTGACAACTTTGTGATGTATACGGACATAACATTATGCACCACTGCTTTACTGTCTTCACTCATTATGTTTAAAAATGACCACACTAATGTTTATGATGAAAAGTGAAGTGGCTGACCGAGCATTTTGACTGATGAATTGGTGATGAAAATCAATGGAAAGATTCGTGAAAACTGCTGCTTCAGAATTATGGAGCTCATGTTTGAAGTCTCACAAATTTCACAAAGTTTGTTGCATGAAGTTGTAATGCCCACAAGCTAAGCTACCATAAGGTTTTTGCCAGGTGGATACTGAAAATCATGTCAGATGACCACAAAAAACAGTGCTTGACAGCATCGTTGACATTTTTGGAAGCATACCACAGAGATGGTGAATCACTTCTCAATCATGTCATAACTGGGGACAAAACTTGGATAAAACACTTGACTTGTGAGACAAAAAACCTGTCTATGGAGTGGGGGACACAAATTCTCCCACAAAACCAAGGAAATGTTTGCAAACATTGTCAGCAAGAAAGATGATGGTGACTATTTTTTGGGACAGGAAGGGTATGCTTCTGGTGGATTTCCTTGAATGTGGTTCAACAATAAACTCTGAAATATATTGTGAAACATTTGAATTGCTCTTCTTAACTTTTTTAAACAAACATTAGGGAAAATTGAGTTCCAAGATTTTGTTTCTTTTTTAGGACAGTGCCTGCCTGCACAAGACCAATTTCAATCGATGCCTCTTGGATGGTTTTGGATGGGAGATCTTTGTTCATTCGCTTATAGTCCAGATCTTGCACCAAGTGACTACCATTTGTTTCCATGCATGAAATTATGGCTTGCAATATGGCACAATGAAGCGGAACTGCAGGCAAGCATGGATGAGTGGTTGAAGTCTCAGGTGGCAAAATTCTATGACAATGAAATTAATAAACTGGTGCACTGTTATGATAAGTGCCTCAATTTGAATGGCAACTATGTTGAAAAATAGTTTAAGAGTATGGCTTTCAAATGTATACAGGCATACCTCGACTTACGTCGTTTGTAGAAAAAGTATATGGAAAAATAAAAATCAAGTTTAAGTCATTTTATTCGACTTTATGTCTGTCCGCCACAAATATTGAAGTCGTAATATCACTAGAAAAACGTTTAAAGCACATAAAATCATATTAAAATATATACTAGTATGTTCTGTATTTACAGTACATGCATTTGTAAATTTAGAATACTTTTTTCTGTACTATATTAAAAGCTAAAATTTATTTGTTTGTAAGCTTAAAATAGATTTTTATTAACCATATATTATTAAAAATGCATTAATAAATAAAATACAGAACCAAGAATGGTAATTTATGATTTAGCCTAGTGACAAGTAGATTCGGAGACAAGTAAATTCGACTTACATCGTTTTTCGACTTACGTTGTTCTCCTGGAACCAATTACCGACGTAAGGCGAGGTATACCTGTATAATAAATGTGTCCTTTCACTTGGGTTTTTTTTTATATTCTAAAATGTAAATTACTTTCTGGATTGCCCTCATACTATTATACAATTCACCTTGGATAATTAAGAGTCTTGGTTAGTTAGGTATAGTTTAAAGTATTCCAAGATGCAATACATTAATTTTTTAAGACAATCAACAGACAGACAAACCTTTTAAGCAATTTCATGTTAGAATATCAGTACAGCCAATCTTTTTAAATATATATTTTCTAAGCATGTATATTTTGCATAGAGAAGAAACAACCTATCTATGAATTATCTTATATATATTTTAAAAAATTGAAGTTGATGTGCATTATTATGATACTCATTTTCTACAAACTTTCAGTGAGGCATTTTGTTTCATTGAAAATTTTTTAAACATTTAGGTATTTTTAAAAGTACTTATATTCAGTCAAGTATAAAATTACTTTTTTTTTTTAGTTACCTAGCATCTGGTTACTATTATGGAAATATATTAGAGTTCCATTAATTGAGACAGCTCTAATTTGTCATAAGAAGAAGATTCTATTATTTTCAAGAGCTTTCTTAGCAGTAAAAAAGTTTTAAACAAAAATTAAGTTAAATATTCATACTTTTTTAATATTTCCTGCCAAATCTATGTAATATTGTTCTCCTTTCATCAGTGGTTCACTAGGCAAAGTATTGAGCTTGATAGGAGGAAATACATCTGGATTTGGAAACATATGGCATCCATATGGGCTCTGTTGTTTTTTGTATCTTTGATATTCCATGTCACTCCTTTCAAAATTCAATTTATTTTCCTAAAATAATAGTTTATCAGCTTAAAAGAATAAAGCATTAATTTAAAAAAAAAATTTACCTTCCAAAATTGTTCAGCATTATCAGTACTATCTCTGCTTCCTTGAGATGCCTCACTGAATTCTTTAGCCTTTCTTCCCAGTCTTCCCTGCAAATTTCTCTCTCTTGTATGTCTTAATAAAATGTGTTCAATTTCTGTGTATTTCTTTCTTCTTGCAATATCCAATGGCTTTTCTTTTTGCTGCAAATATTACCTTATTTTATCGACCATGTTCTTTCTTAATTAGAATGATTTCACTTACTTTATTTTTGATAAACTGACTACATCCTGCATTAAGAAATATCTGAGATAACTTCTTTCTTCCCATAGCAACTGATATATGTAAAGCAGTATCTCCATTCTGAAAATAAATAAATATACATATATGTTTAAAAAATCTTAGACTTATGAAAATCCATTATACAGTCAATCAATTTTTCTATTTAAGCCTAACATTTCAACCTTTAATAAATATATTTGAATCAAGAGACTCCTTATGCACTTCATTAGACAAAAATCTTTGATGTAATTTATTATTAATACATTGAAAGTCATAAATTGAATTTAGATATATAAATATAAATGAACTCTAAAAATTTATAGAAAACCAAGATTTAGAGTTTTTGATTTTCTATAAATTTTTATAAGAAAACCAAAATATTTATAATATTTTGGTTCTCTTAACTTATTAAACATCTTGAAAATAACTTCTAATTAAATGATATAATGATAACATTTTTTAAATAATTTATTATTAAATTCTTTGTTTTATATTCTAAAAACTGAGATGAAAATTGTTTATCTTTGAATTATTATAATTAGTCAATAATTTCATTTTTTATATGTAAGTAAATTACAAGTTATTTTGTTTAATTGTCTTACACAGGTGCAAAAGTTACTAATTTCATTACTTTTATAAGACAGTAAAATTTTTCACTGTAAAAGATCACAAATGTAACATCTACAATATGTTTCGGTTAATAATTAAAAGCACTCAATCTGACAATATCAAAGTTATGAAAGTTGAACTAAGTGTTCCGAAATGCTATTCATCATTTTGATTAGCATTTTCATCATTATTTTAGATGTCAGGTTGACATTCCATCAGTTATACTGAAGAAAATGTTAGATTTACTTGTCAGTAATATCATATCTATTATAATTTTTATTTAATTACTTTTACATCAGATAAGTATGAAATTTTGTTTCCTCAATCTTAAATATCATTTTTTATTAGCAAAGTGTAATTAAGATTTTTATACATGTATTTTCACACTAATATGACACTTAGTGTGGCAGAAGGATTTGTAAGAAAAAATCGTGGAAAACCTTCTTTTTTTGCACTGAAGAGGAGCTTAAAGATAAAATAAGTCCAAAATGCATATGTTACCTGTATCTTCAATAAAGGATGTTCCTGACTTAAAGGCTGTAAGATAGTTTACCGGAATTCTTGTGATTTTTCGGATTAAAGAGACATATACATGTATGAACGAATAAACAGCTACCATAACAGATATTTAATTAAGATTTTTTTAATAAGTTAAATTTACTTGTTAGTTATGAAATAATATAAGATATTAGTTGTATAATGTGAGAATTAATAATTTCTCTTGTCATTTCAAAGTATTTAATGTAAATTAAAATTACTGGATTTGAAATTTGTCATAATTTTTCCTTCTGATATTTTCATTATTGTAATATATATATAAATTGATAAATTGCATGTTAAATAATAACTTCTATATTTTTAAACAAATATACCTTATTTGTTTCGTTTATGTTGCAATGAGCGCTGATGAGAATTCTAGCTACTCCTGCATGACCATATCTTGCTGCAGTGTGAAGAGGGGTGTCACCATACTGAAAATAAAATATTTCGTTTAGAACATACAAATACTTCCCTCGCTTACTTCCTTAATTTTCTACTTACACTGTTTTTTATATCAGGCTTGCATCCTGCCAAGAGCAAAATACGACAACTCTGATTGTGCCCGTTCTGACAGGTCAGATGGAGTGCCGAAAATCCTGCCTAACAGTTATTAAAATTAAGAAACTGGTTGAAGTAACCAAGATTTTAGAACATTAACAACACTAACTTTATTTTTTGCATAAACATCAGCTCCCTTCTTGCATAAAATTTCAATGGTTTGACTGAATCCATTCCAGGCTGCTTGATGCAAAGCGGTGTTTCCATGCTATATCAATATAGAAATAAATATGTTGTTGTTGTTGTCAACTTTACGTTAAATAATATGGGTTTTATTATTAAAAAAAAGGAACATTTAAACAAACTGTCGAATTTGTTCATCATCATCAAGAACCAGCTGCACAGAACAGGTTGACAAAATGCTGTAGGCTATCTACTTTGTCTCCCGAAACATTACTTGACTTCCGTCTCTCATCTACAGCACGTTCTTACAAGTCTATCATTATGTACCAGTCGTTGACCTTGCTTTCTTTACTAACCTCACTGGCACGTTTGCCTTCCCTCTAATGGTAGCCTGCCACTATCGTTGGGAAGCCCGGCATTTTCATCTATCTATTTCAAAATTTCGAAATCTTACAGGAAAATAATTAGCACGGTGAAAAAAAACAAGAACACAAACGACACGCGCTTTACTTACGCCATCATTTGTCGTTCACTCTAACAGAAAAACGGGATCAACTTTGCGTGACGTAGTGAAAACTCAAGTGTGTAATGAGGCTTTTGTTTTTTAAATCGCTCGTAAAATATTTTATGCCATTGGAGTAAATTTTTGTGGAAATGGCGCTTGTTTGGCAGGTGCTTCTGATAATTTACATAGCAACAAAAGCTGGGATTCGTGGTGATGTAAATTATCAGAACTCGCAATTATCATTTGACAATGGCGAAACAAAAACTAACCTTAGGTATGCTATAGAAAGCTTTTCAGTCTGTTATCTGGTGTATCTAACATTTAACAATTCGACAGTTATCTGCCAGTAAATTTACAAAGTTTTGTATATTACTCGGTTGTATTAGTAAACAGGTTTTTTTTATGCTTGCAGATACGTGTAGTGTTTTATAAAAATTTATCAATAATTTGTTGCGTGCTACACAATTAGTCTTATTAGTAACGCTATCGTTAGGTACTAGAAAGATTCTGAAACAATAGTAGATACGATCTTACAAGACAGAATCGTCTTTTTTTTGTAACTTTTTCATATGAAAAGTATTAATTCAGACGATAGTATTAAGTGATAGTAGAACAGAATCGTTTGTAATAGCAGTTGTGAGAATTTTTTTTATAAATGTTTTATGTATGAATCTATTATAGAAGTATTCTTTTGTTACAAGATAACGCCGAATTAGTAAAGGAATGGGTTCTACAGAACTAGGCAAGTAGCTAATTCCTGCAAGATAACTTTAATATTAACTATTTAATCGAGCACTCGAAAGACAATATAGCTTGCTTACATAGCAAATATATCGTGACTCTAGTACAGCGGTCTTGACCCGTCACGAAGAAAAAAGCAAGAAAAATCTCACCTCGTTAATCACATTAACGCGAACACCGAAATCCAAAAGTTCTCTAATTCTGTCCACGTTCCCCGTCGAAGCGGCAGAATGCAGAGATTCACTTTCTTCCTGAAATTAATCGTACACGTGATCGATTTTTAATCGCCAGAAAATAAATAAGAGGGGAAACGTGTACAGTACTTACGCAAAAGTCGTTGGAAGAGCGATTCCTTTGTCGAAATTTTGGCAATCTGAAACTCCGCAGCATGAGTTAACATCCCAAACTCAGAAATAATAGTAACCTGTAGTTTCAAGATGACGGTAAATAAAATAAAAATTACGAAAGTTTTAGTAAAGTTTTTAAGTTTTTTGCCAGTTTTTTTTAGCCCGGATGCTTTATTCTTCTCGGCGTTCTCGAACAAACTGGCATTTTTTAACCCCGGGCTCAAGAAGCGGCCGCATCGTGAACTTGAATCACGACCAGACATTGCACGACAACGCAACTACTACGTCACTTTGTTGCCATATTAATAATAAACGTGCGCGACGTTGCTAACATATAAATTAAGCCCGGAAACACGATCTGAAAAATTTATTATATAGATTATAAATTCTTCGAGAAAGGATTTACGGCAGATGCAGGCTCACCACGAAGAAAAGTAACGTGATTTAAGAATCGCGTTGCTTTTGTCGTCATCCGGATTCCACGCAATATTTTTCGGTAGGGTTTGGCCCTTTTAAACATAATAATAAAGGAGTCGGTCGCAATTTTTTTTTCTTGAATTTTTTTCTCTCCGAGAATATTTTTTTTTTTTATACACGCCGACTCCATTAACTATTTAAAGAATGGTATGCTACTTACTGCGATGAAAGTTTAATTGCCTCGTTCGAGTCGTAGTCCAATTATGTGTATGGTCTGTTGACACATCGCGTGCCTTTCAGGCAATGTAAAAAAGTTACCTCCATTTTAAACGCTCCACCAATCACGTAACAGCTTTTTATTTCGAATGAAAAAAAAACGGAAAATATAATAATTCGGCGAAGGTTGCGCCATCTCGGAGTGAAAACAAAAAATTGGTAGACCCATCCCTTTATTTTTCTTTCACACACGTAAAATTCGGGAATTTAGTATAATTTTTGTTCGCAAAATTAAAAGCCGTTTTAACGATCGCAATTGCGTTCCAGTTTTAATTATGGAACGTTTCGTTTATACAGCATTAAATGTAATATAAACAAACATTCCGTATATATTCAGTAGTAAAATTTATGAATATTTTTTAAAAAACTGAAAACTTCAGATTTGTTACACACCCTGCGTTAGCCCACTGCAAAAGGTGTCTTCCGATTATGTAAATGCCAATAATACCTACTCGGGTAGAAACATGGACGCACCCGTAAAACCAGTAACCCATCCCACTCCTCGACACTACTCGTCACCTGTAAAAATTTCATAAAATTTAATATTGCAGATCTTTCATCTGCATTCTTCTTTCTCCAATGTTATGCAGATGGCGACGTTAAATCATTTTTAATGTTTTTCCTATACCAAACCGGTTGTCTTCTAGAAAAAGTCTAAATATTGCCGTCAAATATTTGGGAAAATGGTCTTAACAGCCAATATTAAAGCGCTAATGTTGGTAAAATGTGCAGTTGAGCATCCTTAAAGGGAAAGATTTCGATACTAAATTTAATTCTTAGAATTTTTTCTGTCTTAAAACTTGAAAGTGTTGCTCTACTTTTCGGATAAATATGAATAAATCGATGTTTAACAATGATTTTTACCTTTAACATAAAAGTTTCACTCTGTGTAAGGTTAAGATATATTTCTGTTATCAGTTTGTGTGCATTTTGAATTATCTAAAAGTTAAAGAAATGGTTGATTTCATTGAAAGATTTCACCATAATTCTTCGAGTTTAATTTATAATTATTGGTAGATTTAAGTCTAGAGCCAGCTTACAGCTGGCTCTAGACTTAATGGATGTTCAGTAGCAATCAGGAATCAAATCGATTTTTCATGTATAATAAAATAAATTTAGCTGTATAAAAATAGCTCTCTACGTGTATAAACAAGTGAACTTTATTTAGTTTATTGTAAAGATTGTAGGGAGCTATTTACAAATTCAGGTGTGCCGTTTACTGCATTTTATAACAAATGTTAATTACAAGCCGTAAACACAATGGGCATAAACTCTCCCATATGCGTGCTTAGTTCATGCAAGACTAGAAACTACATATAGAAGCTTGCTTTTTTTTTAATATTTATTGTTCGACTGAAAATATTCAGTTATAAATAATAAATATATTCTATTATTCTTGTAGTTTCTTTCTTTGAACATTTTTAATTAATTATTTTTTTCGATAAACTAATTGAAAAGTCACGAGAGATTAAAATTTTCTGCAAGTAAATAACTCGAAGCAATAATTCATTTTTAATTATTTATCGAAAAAGATATTTTTAAAGCATATTTAAAAGGTAAAGTGTAAACTATTCTTAAAAAACTAGTCACGGATGGTAACATCTTATACATAAGTCTCTATTGTCGCATTTATCGCGTGACATTATAAACAAGTTTTATGTCACTCCGATAATAAAATATTTTTTTTAAATAAAAAAAAACTAGAATGTCAATAACGGGAGACCGGAAGACCGCGTATTTTGAATTTCAGATTTATAAGGCGTTGATCGTAAAATACTGAATCATTCGTTCACTCGACTGGAAAGTTGCTTCGTATTTTTCATTTAGATTACTATTAGCGGAAGGCCTTTTAATTACGAATTAAGATAAGCTATAAATAGCCTAAGTATGTCTTGTTGAAAACAAGATTAATAAATAAAGAAAGGTGTGAAAGTAAAAAATAAAATGCTGCTTTTAAGATCTAAGAAATGTTTTCGTTAATTGTGCAAAGAAATGTCAAATATAAATCTGTTATTAGCTGTCGTATTAACTTTATAGTCTTTGCTAGAAAATTATTTAAAATACGGGAATTATAATTTTATATTCGTCTATTCCTTTAAATCATAGAAGTATTCGTGTCATATCGAATAATAATAGATGAAATTTGAATCTGGAGATCTTTAATTACAGTTCATGTATATTTAACTGATTGCATTGATAATTTATGTAGTTTAGATATATTGTTCTAATTACTGAGTGATTAATTAGAAAGTTGTGTTACATCTTCGAAATCAAACGGTGAAATTTTCAGTGTATTTAATGTTTTACAATCATTTATAAACTCACTCTCTTGCCAGTTAATTTGATTAATTTTTTAAAAAAGTTTAGTTAAATATTAACACGAATATCCGCAATATTATTTTTATGAAGTTCCTCAAATGGGGTGAATCGAAACACCTTTCTAAATGATTACGTAACTCCAGTAATGTAATGTGGCTTTGTAAGTTTTCTTAAAAATTGGCCTTGTCCTCGAATAACTTCAGTAGATGATATACGAAATAATCAAATTACTAGTTTTTTTTTTCTTTTTACTGAATGTTTCTATTTTAGAACTAGAGGATTGAAAGTAAATGTTTATTCTTTGCAAAAACTGTTTATTAATTATATAATCTTACATTACGCGCATTGAAACTTACACAGAAAAAAAACAGAACTTAAAAAATACTTAAGTCACTGAGAACATCAGGAAAACATCATGGTTTTGAAGCATATTGAAGAGATAACAATGGGAGTAGAGTTTCCTAACAACAGTCCCATACGTGAAGTAAAATTCTTCACACGTATCCAAAAATTTCATTCCTTTTGGTATTCTTCTGTAGGAAGAGCCCCACATATCTCCAAACGGCCATTTTTGCTGTTTCTATCCACTCCACGAATTCAAAATCATTTCATTAAATTTTCATTGCGATGTAATGACATTGGGATAATATCCTAACACAATTTTTTAATAGTCTTATAATCCGACACCAACAAACTTTGTCAAATATCAAAAGAATTTAGCCAACAATCATAACATACAAACAGGCCTGGCATATACAACAATGTTGCCAGTCCAAGAAAATATAACGTCCAGAGATAAATTTCTTATTTTTTGGTTAGTTTGTCAGACACTTGCAAAATTTTCTTGGTTTTGTTCTATTCCTCCGCGAATACGAATGAAAGCTAAAACTATAGATAAAATGATTTTTGTTAAACTCATTTCATACACTTTTTTTTACGTTAATATGCATTTAACTTATATGAAGACTATATATAATTGTATTTTGTGTAAGGTTAAGCAGAGCTTACAGTTGATATCACAAATCTTAAATGGGCAATTTGGAAGTGGTGTTGAGTTTAAATTAAAAAAAACCCTGTCATTAATTTCAAAAATATCAGAATTGATGTGATAAACTTGTTTACACCAGTGGCTTAGGTAACTTTTTATTCTACCGGAGTAAGTCCAGTTTTGTGGCGCCATGCAAGTGTTTGTAAATACGCCACAGTGCATTAGTTCAACGTTTCTTAAACTGTATACCGTAGATCAGTGTTTCTTAACAGGGGGTCCGTAAGAAGTTTGCCGGGGGCCGCCAAATTATGTAAAATTTCCTTCAGAATATAATAAAAAGAAAATTGATGTATAACCGAATATCATATTGAAAGGTGAAATAAGAAAGATAAAGTTTTCGTATTTAGTTTGTTTATTTATTTCTTATTTCTTCCTACTTACAACTTTGTTAGTACTGAAAAAATAAATGCAAATATGCTACTTACACCGCAGTATATACTTTTATTCCAAAGTAATTCTAAGAAATTATTAATGCTTGGAATTTTAAAAATAAAGCAATAATAAAAAAATCAATTTATTATAGATAATTTAACAAATATAAATTATTGTTTAAAAAAATGGGGGTCACAAAAAAAATTATGAAATATTTGGTGGGCCGCCAGTATAAAAAGGCTAAGAACCACTGCCGTAGATAACCACCTGAGTTCGACACAAATCTGAACAAAATTTAAAATTTAACAATTACATTTTAATATCACACATCCAGCAGTGAGAAATGGTTAAATTTACTTCATCACTTTAATCTTGCTGATTTTTTTTACATGACCTGTTATTAGGTTGTAATGTTTATCTCAGGTGTAGAACGCTGAGTCCAAACGTTTTATAAAAAAAACATGGAACATTCGAACAAATACAGCTTAAGACAAAATCTAAATACTAAAAAAATAAATAATAAATATGGTAACATTAACATAAATAAATAAATTGTAAATAAAGATGGAAGCAAACTAAGAGATTCTATAATGTAATTTCTTTTATTGAGCTGAATTTTCACGTTAAATGTATTCTGCATCCTTGCTATTAATGGCAAGAATGCAGATGGACCACCAATTAATTTTATATAATTTTCAATTTTTTCACTGCTCATTGCTTGTGTGAAGAAACGTAAATTTTAATATATGCTTCATTCATTCCATTTCACTACAGAATCTTCTTATGTCGTGTTGGACAACACAGTCATATTGGCGGAGAGGATAAAATCACTGGTAGTTTGTAGTGGGTTCGCGCCTCGCCAGTTTTATTTCCGTTTATTTACGTGTTACAAACGTGAAGAAAACCTTTGAAATATACATTATATTAATACTGTATATTTAGAAGGACGTTTCCGTTGTCTCCGACAATGAAATCGGAGTGGCTTAATTTTAGGGGGCCAATAAACGAGAAAAAAGTTGGCGGCGGAGTACGTCTGCCTCTGGCCTATTGCTTTCGGGATCTAATCTGGACAAAATTCCCAGGAATTTCCTATGGACGGCCTGCTCGACCTACTATGAGTATGATAAGACTCTTAGTACCCACAGGCAGAAAGAACAATAATTTTAAAAAAGGCAAATTTATTCGAACATTTTAGATGAAAACAAATTGTGTAAAAAGACAACGGAATTTTAGCTCTGAAAAAACAAACTTCAAATCATGATAACAAAGTTCGCATTTTTGAATAAGTGTCTGGATTAGTACAAAACATATGTAATTAACGGGTATTTAAAAAAATTTCTTTCCAAGTGGGATAGCTTTGGATATATTCTTCTTTCCTATAGGATAAAAAAGAACGTTGACACAGGAGTGGAAATTTCTTTTTTTAGGGGGTGGCATGTTTAAAATTGTTTTCCGATAGTCACTGGTTCGTTGTATGCAATTATGCATCCGCGGAAATTTTGAGGCACAACGTTGACCGAAAACTTAGTATTCTGGCGGAAAAAGTAGAATTAAACTTTAAATCCTATATTGAATTTAATGTTTTATATTAAAAAAATCCAGCAACAAGTTGTGTATATTTTTTGGCAGGGTTCATCTCGAAAAGAATGCGAATTTTGAAAAACCTCTAATGATTTCCATACCTTATTGAATGTCCTACCATTATGATTCATCACATCAGGTTTTATGATTTGCTGTTCCACAGCCATTCTGTATTTTCAACATTTCAGACAACCGCCTAAACTCTAATATTATTTTATTTTATAATTACATCTACAACTGTTAAAGTAAATAAAACTAAAGAAACGTTTGAGAGAATTTTTTAAATTGTACACTGGTTAAATAAAATGTTTTCATTGCAAATTGGAAATTGTGATGGTGCAGATAAGCAGGAAATTACAGTATATATGTGAAGAAAATGAAATCAAGATACAAGCGATCTTGAATGTTAGTTTTAAAATTTCATCAAATAAATAACATTAAAATAATAATAATTTTAGTTCTTCTGGAAGTTCAAACTTAAATATTAAATTCAATATAGAATTTAATATTAAAAAAAATTCAGAAACGACTTTCATAACTTTCCTGGTAAAAGCATTTAAAATTGTGGTGACACCATCTGTTTTGATATTTTATTTAAACTTTGTATAATTATAAAATGGCAAGAAGCTTAATTTTGAGGGTAGAAATTAACCAAAAAAAAAAAAATATTGTACATGCTAATGAGTAAATTTTGACCACTCCTCACCAAAATTTAATAGCATTAACACACTAATATACAAACCTCCCTGAAAAATTTCAGAAATTTTTGACAAAAGGCACAGGAGCTATTAAGCTTAAAAGTGGGTGAACCAAATCATGCCCCAACAAACATCCACACACACACACAGAAAAAATCCCTAAATTTTTGCTTTTCTCAACACTTCAAGATCCATAGTCCAAAAAATGTAAAATCTTGGTGGTCATTTTTTGACTGATCACCAAACTTTCCCTCTGTTATATATATAACAGCTGGGAAAAGTAAAATTTAGCTTTTTAATAGCAAGCCAATACAAGCTTTAGGTATATTATTTCTTTGAATTTCCTCCAAAAAACAAAATGAAAAAACTCTTATATTTAAAAGTAAGAAGAAAAACGATGTTTTGAAATTAAATTTATTCTTACTGCACAACAAATTCACAAAATGTTTTCTACTTCAAAAATCACAACTTCCTATTCTCCATTTATGATACAGCTTCTTAATTTTTTTTAAAGGAATACTCTTCCTAATAGTAGTTGAGCCTGCATCAAAGATGGATCCAACATACACGAGGTATACAAAAATACAAATGTGTGTCATGTAATCGTTATCTTCCAGATGTTTTGTACCAAAAACTCTCCAGGTGTGTGATAGAATGGAAAAATTGTTTGTTTTCCCATTTGTAAAATGAAAAAATTAGATTGTTAAAAAACATTTTAAAGCTTTATGATACATAACTTTTCAAATGCCTTAGGCAGAGTAGTTTTTGTTAAAGAATGGACGTGTGGAATGTATTTTCTTTTTATCGCGCATGACTTTAATCTTTGTTTGAAAAAATAATCATTTATATAAATGCATGTTTTGGTTGTTTTATGCCAAAAAATTAAATATAAAATTTAATGTCTTTTGATGTGTAACCTCTTCTACTGACTTCTGAGCAACTGAGAAATGATTCAGAATAAAAATGCTAAATGCAAGATTTTTTGAAAATTTAAATCATGTAGCAGAACTTTCTAACTCTGTAGCTGTTGTTTCTGGTTCTTCATCATTATAAATATTTTCAGCCTAAAATGTGAAAAAAATGCTTAAATTTTGTATCATCAGTAAATGTATCAATATATATTAATAATAATAACAATAGCTATACCATTTGCCAGACATGTAAAATATTATCTTCAGATACAGAGCATATCACCCATGGCTCATTAGGATTCCAAGAGAAATCAGAAATTTTAGCAGTATGTCCTCCATGAATAAACTGTAAATAAAGAAACTTATGATGAATTTGACTCAGATCTGTATAAACAAAAACTAAATAAAACTTGCCAAAAGTTCGGGTGGCCCATCTTCTGCGTCTTCGGGAGTTTGCTCTTCACCAATTTTACTCAAATCCCACACGTGGAGCCTCCTGTCTGTCCCACTTGAAGCCAGAATTGTCTCATTGTGTGGTGACCACTGAACTTGAAATATTTCATCTTTATGCGATTCAAATGAGTGAAGCTTCAACTTTAAATTACGAAGATCCCAAAGAGCTACAGTCTACAAATTACATTCATTTATATAAAAAACAAAAAAATAATTTTATTTACAAATAGGTTAAAAAAATAAGATTTACTTTGTCTGCAGAGCCTGTGGCCAATATAAATTCACTATAAGGATTAAAAGACAAACAGTTCACTTCTGCTGCATGTGCATCTACTATATGACTGGGTTTGTTAGTTACATTACACCTTGTATCCCATCTGAAAATGTATTCATAAAAGAAATCTATAACTTACAAGCTATTATTTATAATAATACTTTAAATTATTATTCTATTATAACTGATCATAAAACAATTATTTTAGATATTTTTCTGTAATTCTGTTATAAATACACTCAGTGAAATTGAAATTGCAATACCAAGAAGGGAACATGCAATTTGCCTGAAAGTTATTTACTTGCTTTACCAGTCTTAACCATAAGATATGACAGTTTCTTCTGCACTGGAAATTTTATCTATTGTGCACAAAAGTGACTGTAGTAGTATTGTCATTCCTTTTTTAGAGATGCATTTCACTATATTATGGCAGCAAGTTATAGAGATTTCATAGTGTTTTGGATTACTGCTTGCCATGCTTTCTCAACCTCTTGGAGAAGAGTTTCAGTTATCTGTACTCTTGCACAAGTCTGTAGATTATGTCCCAAACATCATCTATTGGGATCAATCTGGAATTGGCAGGCCATGGTAATATGTTGATACCTCAAACATTCCATGAGATGTTTGCCATAAGTGGATGAGTGTTTTCTTGTTGAAATAACATACTCTATTTTCCACACCAGTTACAAAGAGGGAGTGCTTCAGATTCTAGGGTTTCATTAACAATATACTGAAAATAAGATATAACGGGAAAGAAAAATAATATTCACTTTTACAATCAAATCCCAGATTTTTCTCCAGGATTTGATTGTAAAAGTGCATATTATTGACAACACTGTGTCTTGTTTATAAAATGTACTGCCTGCGTGTTACCAGCTTAGAGGTATGAAAGATTACATGTCATGAGTTGCAATTTGGCACAGAGTGCCCAAATCATGCGTGCATAAAAAAAAACTAGACTTGTAGGTACTCAGGGGACCGAGAACAGAGTCAAAATACAAAATGACAAACAGACAAACTGAAGTCAGGTGGTGAGAGTACCACTCAGTCATTCTAGGAAGTGGACTCTGACCCTAGGACTGAACACACAGTATTTTCTTTGTTAAATAAAATTTGTAATCTTATTTTGTAAATTTGGGAGTGCTTCAAATATGACATTAAAACAGGGTTTTATGTCATTACAAGTAGGTTTTTTAACATTATCTAGTATAGTAAAATCATGGGACCGATAAAAATTTGACGTTATATTAGGGTTGTTACATCTGATGATGTTATAATTGGGTTAAACTGTATATTGTTTGTGCAAAATAAAAAAAATAATTTCAAACGATACAATAGCCACGATTATTTTTTTTCAAAAATGGAAAATTTTTTATGCATTGACAAAAATTCAACCCAGGCTGACATGCAACAGAGAGAAATTTAGAAACTGGATAGGTTAATTTAATTGAAAATGCATCATGGACAACCTTGTGGTCGTAGCAGGCAAAGTTTGAACGATCACGCCCAAAAGCAGCGATACCAAAGAAGATTGGAGAATGAGAACGAGACCTGCCTTGAGTGTCAAAGTGATTCCGCTTAGTAGTGAGTCTCCGAGACATAGTCTTGTCCTAAATACAGCCTTGCCATTTTACTTGTTTTTCTTTTTATTTGGTGTAATGTTTCAGTCAATCCTTCACAGGCATCAATTAACTCTATGGCTGGCTTGGTTATAGGAAACACGAAAAGAACCGAACTTATTGTATAGCACTTGTGATATAACACTGGTTTCTTAACTGTGATGTCTTCATTGTTATTTAGGCCTTTTAATTTAACTTTTATGTATTTTTATCTTGTGAGTTTAATTGAAACACCAACTGAAGAGAGACTATTTTAGTCAAAATGCATTTTGGATGTATTATATTAGTACATATTAGTTTTAATGATTGTAAAATCTCTGTTTTGTAAACTTAAATATACAATAAATTTAAGAAATTTTGTTTTTATATTCACTGATATGATAAGCCTCAATATAAATAACTGATTTAAGTTAGTAGAAATATTCAATAAAATTAAGGGCAAAAAGAAAAAAAAAAAAAAAAACAACACTATACTACACTAGAATGACTATCACAGTTGAATAATCCTCAGACCATTACACCCTGAGTTGTTAGACAAAGTAGTGTTAATTGTCCCATCACCTTGTATCGAGTTGTCATTGGCTCTAAGCAAAGTAGGATTAGTCACTGATGGTGACATAACATCATTCCAAATTCCATAAAATTAAGAGAAATTACTGTTTTCGGTATTAATTTACCATAACTTTAATAAAATTAAGAAACAGAATATTTTTGACAGTTATATAATGACATCATCAGAAATTGGTTTGGAACAATAATGATGTAAATTGAATTAAACAAAAGTCTCACATGACATGTAAATTAATTCAAACAACTAGGTAAGGGAGGATTTCACCATACATTAATGAATGTTAGAATATTCACAAAATAATTAAACAAAAACAATTACATGAAAGCTCTATAGATAAAAGAAAATGTTAACCTGGTAAATTGTGCCAATAGTCTGGTGGATATATATTGGGATAATTGATGGATTTGAGTTATTTAATCATTAATGTCTCCCATATGAAAATTTGTTTAGGATCAGAGACGCTTAAAGCTATATCTTTCTAATACAGAGTATAAGAAGTATTTTGTCAGCTCTGTATGTGGAAAGCCTTTGCTGATGGAGATTTGATGTTCATGTAAATGAACACCAAATCTCCATCAGCAAAGGCTTTCTTACAAATAGCATTTACATAACTGTGGGAGAGTGTGGGCAAGTTAGAAGATAGGAATCATGTAAATGTCAGATTGTTCTCAAACTGTACAAGGTAATCTATCAATAATTACCTTGTAATTATTGATAGAATTCTTAAAGATGCAGTGGGACTATTGGTAGAATCTCCTTAATTAAACAGTGAAATGAACTATAAAGATAACCTAGGAATAAAATGTATAGACAATGTGCAAAACTTTTAACTCAGCTTGGTGTAAAGAATAATGATGGAGAATAACAGATAGATCTTTAATATGTATGTACAGTGGTACCCCAGGATACGAACGACCCAGCATATGAAATTTTCAGGATATGACATGAAATTCAAACATTTTTTTGCTCCACGATACAAACAAAAACTCACCACACGACGTTACATTAGTTTGTAGTGCCATTTTTTAATTCACTTCTGTTCATCGGTCTCAGTCTGTGTGTTTGCTTCGTCGTGGAAGGATCTCACTCGATAAAGGAAATCTTGAGGTATTATCAGAAAGTGACTGATTTTATTGAAAAGAAACATTCCAAAAAGGTTCACACTGGCCGTATTGCTGCTCGGAGTAATGACATTTGCCTAAGTCATTTTAGAAACATTTTAAAAAGTAGGCAAAGCCAAACCTCTATGGATAGATATTTTACCAAGCGACCTCTATCCAGTGAAAGTGCTGGTGGAAGTGAAGGAAAGAAAGCAAAAAGCAGTGAATAAAAATTTTTAAAAAATATATAAAACAGAAAAGATAAAAAAATTTAGTGTTAAGTTATTTTTAAGCTATTGTTACATTATGTTATGTAAGTTAAGTTTTAGTATCATTTTCCTTCTCCCTTTCCTCCGCCACCAGTTTACACCTCCGCCGTTGTCTATTCTCAAAGGTAAAGTGCAAATAAAACTACATTTTTCTTAATCAATTATTCTATTATGGTTATTTATACATTTACAACCACAAAATGCATTTTTCAGTGTTTTCCTTACTATAGTTGTTATTTTTTAATGTACTACTTAGCTTTAATTTGAGTGTTTTTTTCGTGTTTGAACGGATTACAGTGGTGCCTCATATAACGTACTTAATTCGTTCCAGGTGCACGTCCATTAAGTGAAAAGTCCGTTATACGAAACACATTTTTCCATAGAAATACATGTTAAAACATATAATTTGTTCCGCAGCATAAAATAACCATACT